>NW_010130609.1:0-5341 GCF_000699245.1 Pterocles gutturalis | reverse complement strand
GGAGCCAAGTATGAAGGCACCTGGAATAACGGTCTGCAGGATGGCTACGGCACCGAGACGTACGCGGACGGAGGTACCAGAGGGGCTGGGAGGGGGATGAGCAGGGTGATAACCCAGCCCATGATGGCAGAGGCTGCACGTTGTCCCTGCTGAAGGGGTGTCCTGATCCAGTCCCCACTAGTGAGATCCAGACAGGCACTTTGGTCTGCAGCTTGGAGCGCTTCGGGCAAGAGGCAGGGCTTGAGGGGCAGCCACCTTGTA
The DNA here is from genome assembly GCF_000699245.1 of Pterocles gutturalis. Lineage (NCBI taxonomy): Eukaryota > Metazoa > Chordata > Aves > Pterocliformes > Pteroclidae > Pterocles > Pterocles gutturalis. Next base: position 5,080 of record NW_010130609.1, on the reverse strand, counting down.
AATGTTTCTGTGTGCCCCAGTTTTCACTGTTGGGCGCAGCGTGCATGGCTTGCCATCTGTGGACACGAGGGAGGAGCAGTGGGAGCATTGCCCCCGCCATCCCTCCCACGGGAGCTGCTCTCGAGTGTCCGTATCAATAGTTAACACGAACCAGCTTGATTTGTGTAGTCTGGGACTCCTGGTTCCCCAGGGACTGGTTGTTGCAGTTCATCGCTGAACCAAACCAGAAACTCCTCGCTGGTGTACAACCGCGGCGAGCCGTTCGCTCCTGCACTGGGCAGCAAGTTGTGAATGTTTTCACGTTGGATATAAGCCGCCCACGGCATCATAGCGCGCTTTGCCTGTGCATTAACACTGCTTGCCCCTCTGACGGGCTGCCTGGACATTTGCTTTGCTGAACTGTTTCAGTTGGGTTCATCTAAGCTGTTTAGAATATGTAGTCGCACGCCTTTCCCGAAAATAAATCCCTTCCAATACTTGGAAGCGCTCGACCTCTGCTAGTACACAAATGCACCGCATAGTCAGATGTTTGTTGTGCTCTGTAAATGCTCAGTCTAATTGTGTTCCTGCATTAGTGGCAATTTTGGGATTAGAAACATTGCAAGAATCTCTGTGCAAGTAATTCTGTAGCTCTTCAGTACTGTAATGTTCCCGGCTGCCAGATTTAGGATAGCTAAATAGAGAGGGTGATTTGAAAGAAAGACTCTTCAAAATATGGATCAGAATTGGATCTGTGTTTGTCTGGGACACGCAATGGAGTTAGTTTGTAAAGAAAAAGAATGGTAATGGTATAAATTTTCCGAATGAAAAGCATCAGATTTATAGAGATTTGAAAAATGGACTCATTCAAGACCGGCTGTCAGGGTCACGCTTTTACACATGTATTTCTCAATGAGTTGCCTAGGTTCGTGGCTAACTTTAAGCCTGGGAATATAGTCTTGAAGTTGACTGATTTTGTTTGTGCCCTTTGAGGTTGTAGGTACAGACATGAAGTGATTCATCCCTCCAGCTCCTTAAATTTTCTGCCCCGTGGCTGCAGAACAGTTAAACCCTGAGCTGTGCAGCTTGCACCGCAGTAGCGGGAGTTGAGGCTGACCCACACGTGTGCACTCCTGCATTGCAGAAACTTCACGTGTGGCCCTGAGATGTGCAGGTTACGTGTGAGGTGTGCTCTGATGAGTAACGAGCAGCGACCAGATAACTGTCAGCAACGGCTGCCGTCGGGAGAGTCTGGAGATGGAAAGGTCTCCTGTGAATTTGCACGGCTGCTTCCTCGCTGCTTCCTAAAATGCATCTTCCTGTAAGGGTGCGGGGCTCCTGGATTTTGAGTTAATGTTGTAGAGAATTTCGAGAGGCAAAACTTGATGTAGGAATTTGAATTTGATGAGATCTTGGACTGAACACTTGAGACAGAAGAGGGGAAAGATGAGTCAAGATTTTCTCCTGTAAGGACATATAAGATATCACTTCTGTCAGCATAGCGCTCCCCGAGGTGTTGTCCTGCTCCCAAGAACGTGCCGTCTGCGTGATCCCTGGTGCCGCCCAAGGTTGGCAGTTTATCCCTGAGCCGTGACGATGTGCCCTGCCAAAGCCACCCTGGGCAGCGCTGAGCCGAGCCCCTGAGACCCGGCCAGACCCAGCTCACAAGGCTGTGCCGCGGTGCCCAGCATCCCTTCCCTCCTCACACTGGGCCACCGCATCCCGCCCAGTCTGAGACATTCATTCAACACATGAGCTTGTCTGGTGGAACAGGAACGTGTCGAAAGCTTCATCCGAAGCCAAGGTGGGAATCGCCAGCGAGCTCACTCCTTTCTTCTCTCCTTCCCACTTTATCTGGCGGCAGCCATCTGCAAGATCCAGATGTGACCAGGCTGCTAACTGGACCTGTTCATATTTGAATTTGAGGTTCCCAAGATAAACATCTGGAAAGGCTTTAGAAATCTGCTGTCCCTCGAGTAGGGGACGTGATTCCCAACCCCCCTGGAAGCCAGCCACGTGAGGAAGAGGGCTCAGGGAACACGCGGCTCCTGCCAGGTCGTTAGAAGCTTTAGGTCATGGTTGGGCTGCCTGTGGAGTTCAGGGGGATGGAGCTGGTTCTAATGTTTTAGAATAGACTTTAAATTAACTTTTTATATATATATACACACACGTGCATAAAAACTTTATACTTCAAAATACACTTAAAATATGCTTATAGGGGTGTCTGTGATTTGTATCTTGTGGCTGACTGACGTCGGTGGCTAAATAAAGCCCAAATCTGGAGTGAAGCTTTTTGAAACACTGTATAGATTTTTGGTGTTAAATAAGAAGTGGACTCATGGTATGGCTTAGCCCAGGTACTGCAGGTGCGGGATGCACTGGCTAATACGGATGGTGATTGGGGTTGTGGAAGGCACAGCGTGAAGGAACTCATCATTTTGCAACCTAGGCTATGAGTAAATACCTAGTTACTTGGCTTCCATCTGTAAGTTTTGCCTCCACTCTAAGGAAGGCTTCATTTTTGGGATACTTTAGTGCTTTTGAATGCAAGTGCTTGAGCCAGTCAAATCTTCCTGAAAAAAAAAAAAAAAAAAAACAGAAAAAAACTTACTGCTGAAAACAAAACCAAAAAAAACCAGAAAAAAACTTACTGCTAATGCAGCATCATGCCACATACCCAGGATCTGTCGCAAAGCTCAGCTCTTCTGTACAAATAACTGGTTATATATCTATATGAGGGGGGAAAAAAACTCATTTGCAATCGAAGCAGCCTAAAAGCAGCTTACTTTTGACGCTGCAATTTGGTCTCTAGGGAGCTAAGAGAAAACAGTGGTGTCAATTAACTGTGTGCGGAAACAATTAGAACATCGCAAGACCACAAGAAAGGGGAAAAGAAATGCAGAAGTGTCCTTTAGCGGGGGTGATGTGGAGCAGCACCGACTCCTGAATGCCCGGGGCAGGGAAAACATGGTGGGAAGGAGCCTGGGATGGGCAGAGGGAGCGGCATCCATGGGACTGCAGCCGAAGAAGGAACGGCCTCTGGGCGAGCTGAGATGGTGTTGGTTTGTGTCTGCTCCTCTGTAGCAAACCTCCTGCATTGCTGAATTTGACCCATGATTAATGCTGCGATTTTTTTTTTCCCCCTCCTCTCTGGTTTGTTTCTTTTCTCGCCTTTCTTTCCCAGCAGAAACTATGAGTTAATACTGTTGGCACCAAAAAGCAGCACTAGTTTTTCACTGGCCTGTCTCGTACGTGGTGCTGTGCATTGATTTAATGTCCCTGGCCTTTTACGCCAAGTTCTTCTAACACGTCTGTCATCGTGCTGTCTGGGTCACAGCAGATGATCGCAGGGCAGTGATACGATTTGAGTTTGCATTATTTACCTGGTTGTTTGTATTGTTTGCATTCATCGCTAATTATCCCAGAGCTTAGAGGCAGGCTGGAAAGGGGAGGTGTGATGCTGCTGACAGCGGGCTCCTGCTGCCGGGCTGGGTGTGCACCAGGAGCTGGAGCTTTTGCCTTTGATGCGGCTGGACACCATCTCATCCTGGTGCCAGGGCGGAATGGGGGTCCTACCACCCCGTCGGTGGGTTTGGAGGTGAAGGCTGCAGGGATACAGTTTTCATCAACCCCATAATTTAGTCCTTCCCATCCTATGGAGAAACCCAGGCAGGGCTTCGGTCAGGGATTGGCAGAGGTGATGAACCACATACCTGGGGGTCGTGGAGGAACCGGTGTTTTTTGTCACTATGACAAGAAAAAAATGCAGGCAATAAAGGGTTATCGGGGTCCTGTCCCCCAATAAATCACCGCCTGATGGGGTTAGGTGTCTCTGTCCCATTTTCACCCTAAATAGAGGTTTTTTTCACATCCACAGGGTTTTTAAATTATTTTTTCCGGGACCTCAGACACAGGTGGGTGCATGGCTGCCTGGCTGTCAGCTTTGCATCCCACCTGTCCCCCGTTGGCCAGGCTGCTCTGATATTTGGGGGTGGGGGTGGCTCAGGGACATGCAGAAGGGGTTGTGCAGCCCCTTTTCTCTCTTGAACTGCCTGCACCGGTACGCGTTGGCGAGCCAGGGCTTGGCTCCGCTCAGACCTTGCGTGTCCCGACGCACGGCCGCCGGCGCCTCCAGCCGCTCGCAGCAGCCTCTGGCTGGGCTCCAGGGATGGTTTATGGCTCTGTCCTGGCACCAAGCCTCAGCTGGGCGCTGAGTTGCAGCGTGACAGGGACACGGCGGGTGCCCGCTCACCCCAGTGCTGGCTGGGCAGCGCGCTGTGTCCATGGTCTCCCTTTAAGCCCGATGCGGTTGGCAGGTTTGGTCACACCACAAGCCAGAGGGATGACGTTTCTTGTCCCATGTGGGCTGAAATCAGGCAGCTGGGACCAGCCTGAGGAGCTGGTGTGAAACCTCATGCGAAGGTATCCTGTGTTCAGCTGAGCCCTGACGAGTGGCACCCCACTCTCTGCTCCCTGAAGACCCGCTGTGCCATGTGGCTTTTCCCATCCGCGTGGCCCCGGTGCTGCCTGGGGGATTTGCTGGAGGACAGCGGCTCCTCTGACCTGGCCCCTGCGGGGCAGCTGAGCCCCCCTAAACCTGCAAGGCTTTGCCCAAATTCCTCTTCCAGGGGGTTAACACGGCAGCACTCTCAGCTGCAGCTATGTGCGAGGATGTCCCGTCCTAGGAGGAGGTCTCCAATGTCACCCCGATCGTGTGTCAGCCCTGCTCGCTGGCTGGGCAGGTGGGGATGGAGCACCGACTTGTCCGGCTCTCGCTGGGGAGGGATGTGGGGGCTGTCCAGGGGTCTCTGTACCTTCATTTTGTGCTCAGAAGACTCCTCACCATTTCATGGAGGAGGGATTTGGGAGCACAGTGAGGAACACGCCCAGATGCCTGGACATCTCCAGCGATGGTCCTGGGCTCCCTGCCAATGTCCGAACCCCCACCCCACGCTGCCCACCTTATTTTTCCTGATGGAGCTTCAATCTCTGACACACGGCTCCCCATGGCTGGCCACAGCCTGCAGATGCTCGGCACTACCTGAACCTTTACTTTTTTTTTAGTAGTTGAGACCAAATGTTTGCAGGGAGCCCGAAATCC
>NW_010130608.1:0-4882 GCF_000699245.1 Pterocles gutturalis | reverse complement strand
TGCCCCGCGTCGGACACGGCCGGTTCCACAGCAGCTCCCCCGCTCCCGCAAGGCCCAGGGGAGCCCCTCAGGTGGCGCCCGGAGAAAATGAGCTTAAAAAGGGGCAAAACACCACAAAAGCAGAGAGGTGAGAGAGGAACGGCCCCTGAGGTGAAGGAAGGAGGCAGGGAAGATGTGCGGGGCAGAAGGCAGCCGTGGAGCAGAGCAGGGCCTGGGCCAGTCGAGGAGAGGCTCTGTAGCCCTGGGCTAAGGTTGCCAAAGAGCTGGCTGGTGGGACTGCTGGACATCCTCTGCACCCTCGGTGAGATCCAGCCCTGGCAAGAACTCGTTACCTGCAAGTCTGGTCCGTTTCTGAGGCAGAAAGTGTTGGTAGATGTAAGCAAAGGACGCTCTCAGGTAGCTGCTCTGTTTTTTCCTCCATATCTCATGTTCCTCTAGCAGTTTTTCTGCTTGAGTAATTTAATGGCTCTTCTCCCATCTAGATTGTTTTGTCTCCCACCAACTAAAATCACTCTTGCAGCAGCTTGCAGCTCCACCCCATCTGGAAGAATGAGATGATGCAGTCTGGGAGTGAGGACAGGACGCGTGAGCACGCAGCAGCAAACACACGGTGTGAAGAAAAGAGATGGAGGCTGATGTTTGGAAATCAGGTGCAGAGCAGAGGTCTAAGCCATGATGCTGTTGGCTGCGTGTTAGAGGCTCACGTCCTCCCAGTGAGCCCTGCTGTCGCTCCCGTGGCTCCATGGGGGTGCAGGCAGCTGTGCTGAGAGACCCTGCGGTAGGAATGCAAATTGGCCAATGGTCTAGTGCATATCATGCACGTCATACCCAGTATATAGGTGAGGATCTGTTTGGAAGTACTCTCTCTTTCTGGGTCAGGTCTCCCTCGGTGGTCCCTCTCCCAAGGTTGTTTCCCTTCCTCAGTCATCTCTCAGTCTCGGACAGTCAGGCTCTTATATCTGTTCCAGGTTGTGGTTTTGGGACTCTGCCTGCTCTGGGATTGTTAGCCAGGAGCAGACTGACCTTTGGTCAATGGGTGGTGAGCAGTATCACTGTGTATCACTCGTTTGTGTATTTGTATATATTACTAATATTATCATTATTTATTATATTATTGCAGTTCAGTTACTAAATTGTTCTTATCTCCACCCACAAGTCTCTTTTCCCTTTACCCCTTTAGTTCTTTCCCCTGTCCCCAAGAGGAGGAGGATGAGCAAGGGTCTGTGTTGTGTAAAACTACAACAAAATGTGCTTAAGTACCATCCTACAATGAGGGTGAGTCACCCCTGAAGACAGAACTGCCAGATTAAGTCTGGCCTATTTTCTAGATAACTTGTTATTTTTGAAACTGTCTATTAAATGTTTTAATAGAATTGCTAATGACTACTTATCTATATGCAACTTCAAAATCAGTTGTCAAATTCAAAAGATATTCTGTCCTTTTTTAATTTATCTGATGAAGAAACACACCCTGGCAGATAAAGTATTCCAAAATCCATGGTTTCATTTCATCTGAAACGCTGCAGGATGAGAAATGGAAGCTACGATGGTGCTGCACCATTAATAAAACTGATTTTGGTTGTTAAGTTTGCATACTGAGCAACCTGTCTTTGGCTAGGTATGCAGTGCTTTATTTATAACTTGAGACTTCATTAAAAAAAATATGAAATTGAAATAAAATTTTAAAAAATTACTGAAATCATGGACATATTACTGAAAAACTGGACCATAGCAATTTGTGGGGTTTGGTTTTCCATGTTTTAAGATTAAAACTTGGTGAAATTTTGAATTAAGGAATGATATTACTGATGCAATGGTTCCAATTCATCAGTTCTGAACTCAGGTACGTTCTCTGTGAAAAGACTTACTGCTTACACATTGTTAAGAAATTATTAATAAATATAAGAATTTTTTAAAAACCTCTGCTGTCAGCTTTTGCATAGATTCTGTCTGTATTTGTTTGAACACCATTATTTGATTTGTAATAACTAGGAGTGATGTGTACATTTTGCTTTCGTCGTGGAATTCCTGAATCATGAGGGTATGTAAACAATTATACACTTGAGATCTTTCAAAATTACTGCTGATACACTAAGACAATAAAAAGTGACTCTGAAAGATATGCAAAGATGATATTGCACCTCTAGTATCTCTCAGCGAATTACATACCTACAATTTTGAGACTTCAATTTTAGAAAGGTATTATTCTAGCCATGCAAAGTCCCTCTTGCTTGCTTTAATGAATCAAACATCTTAGGGAATACTGCAAACAGTTTATTAAATTAAACCGTTTTCTCAAAGAAATGCCTCAAGGCAAACATATGGGATTGATTACACAATAAACAAGTTTTAAATCACAGTGTTTGTTCTGTTTTAAGCTATGAAGTAGGAGAAGGACACTGCTAATGCAAGCATCAGTACAGGAGCAAAAATCTCTTCCAGGACCAAATAACAGTGCAAAATTTTGCTTCTTTTCGTGTCATCACATATTCAAAATGGAAGCGCTCTCAATATACTTTAACCAAGTTACCAAGAATAACTTTAGTGCACCTAGTAGTCTGAAGAACTCCAGCAGTCTTTGAATGAAAATATGCTGGATTTTCTGCCATGAATGGGGTTGTACTAAACTTTCACAGCTCTTCAAGTAGAAAACAAGACAGACAAACACCAGGTGTCTGAGAAACATCTAAAGAAATTACAATCTCATTAACACAGGACATCCTGCTACTCTGGCTGCTAACACTCTCCAAATTCTTAAATATAAGCCAGTGTAGTTTTTTCAGAGCAATACTATTTTCAAAGGCAACCCTTTAGAATCTGCAGGCCACATCAGCCTTCATAGCCATTTGGTTTGCTTTTTTTCTCAGCAAATGTCTGAAAGCTTGTCTCACCCCACTCCAGTGGACAGTCGAGAGAGGTTTTTTGTGATTCCCCGAAAAGGAGCATTGGCTAGGTGAAGTCAGACAATGGCTTGAGTAACAATACAACACAATGTTATTTACCTCAGCAACTGCAAAAACATCACGAATCAACTTCTCTGAGGCAAGCACCAAATCACACTTATCAATTATCACCAGACATCACTTATCCATTAAGCAAGCACCAAATAACGCTCAATTGTTATTTGAGGCAAAAATCAGACAGAAGACAGAGTACGAAAGAGTTGAAAAAGTAAGAAAGAGGGGCAGAAAGAGGCAGATAGATAGAGAGACACACTTAAAGAGACAAACACAGACACAGAGATATAGAGAACATCACTAATCCATTTTTTCAGCACTTGTCTTCTCTCCAGGCAGAAATCTTTGTTTCAGGCAGAAACTCCTTGTGTGGGGTGGTGATGGGTCAATGGGGAGTACAGCTCGGGCTCGCCATTTATATGGTTTGGTCTAGTCCAGTCCTGGACTGCCCCTCGGGGGCACCCAGCATCCAGGTCACCTTTGCGGTTGACCTTTGGGGGGTGAAACAGCCCTGCATCCAGGTTGCCTTCATGGAGAGGGGTGGCTGGTTCTCCACCAGGGAGACAACTCCAGCCCTCAGCACCCATGCCCCACATCAACAGGTGTGCCGCATCACTCAGAACATTAACAACTTTCTAATGATCATTTACAAAAGAACTTTTCTTCCAACATGCTCTGCCTAAGTTGTTCCTAGACATAGTGGTGTCTCTTCTTTAGAAATGTTCTGTCCAAATGCTCTGCCCAAGCACTCCTGGTGGAGCCTCTTCTTTAGAAAATGTTCTGCCTATTGTTTGAGACATAAACATGGATCGTCCAGGAGGGTATGGGTAGGGGTCCAGTCCATGACAAAGCTCAAACTGACATTTTAGTTCTAATGTTAGATCTTTGCTGGTCTACAGCTGATGTTTGAATGGCTGAAGGTTACAGAAGCAAAATAACCACAGAAGGACAAATTACTAACCAACACATGGCCAAGAGATCCAAATTACAAAAACCGTTTCCCATTCTTTTCTTAAGACCTCATAGGAAGGGCAGTGATTTGTGAGGAGTGATGGACCTACAGGACTACATTTAAATGTAATTTATGGTATGGTATGGGAATGCAGATGCTGAAGTAGCATGAAGAAGGACATATTGGTATCACCTGTCCCTAAATCTCTACACAAAAGCCTGTATAAAGTTGGTGGAAAGGATCAACAAAAAGAATTGTCATAGGCAGGATGATCAGCTAGTTGTAACAAGGATGTTCCAGTTCCAGTATAATCTTGTTAGGATAAAGACCATTTTAATCATAGATTTGTTACAAGAAGCTTTAAATATAACCACCAGACATGGACCCAACGTATATACTGGGTATTAAGCTTAGCGGCATCTGAGGAGACTATGTCCTTCTGGGAATTTGCCACAATGCATAAAATCTCACTACAATGTGAAAATTGTGTTTTTAATGGTAACTGCCTTGTAATCCTGATTAAAATCAGATCACCAAAAAGAATCTTTATTCTTAACTCCATAAAGGAGAAGAAGCACGTGCCTGCAACTTATACAGTCAGAGTGGAAAAAAACACACTATCTTCATGTTCATGTATATAGTCTATATGCAGAGTACCTATACTTTACTTAAGCTACATTCTCATTCTCTACTGTCATTCTCTACCTGGACACACACAAGTCCATGGGGCCAGATGGGATCCACCCGAGAGTACTGAGGTTGAATCAAAAAAAGCCACTCTCCATCAATTATCAACAGTCCTGGCTAACAGGGGAGGTCCCAGAAGACTGGAAACTTGCCAGTGTGACACCAAGGGCCGTAAGGAGGACCCGGGGAACTACAGGCCTGTCAGCCTGATCTTGGTACCAGGGAAGATTATAAACGGCTCATCTTGAATGAGCTTGCACGGCATGTACAGGACAACTGAGGGATC
>NW_010130607.1:4458-6948 GCF_000699245.1 Pterocles gutturalis | reverse complement strand
ATCTCTCTCTACCCAGCCAGAGATTTTGAGGATTTCTTTTTAATTTTTTGGAGTATTTGCCGATTTTTTGATTTGCTGATTTATTTTTTTTTTTATTTGCTAATTTGTTGGCTTTTTTTTTTTTGTTGATTTTTTTTATTTGTTGATTTTTTTTATTTGTTGATTTTTTTAATTTGTTCATTTTTTTGATTGGTCCATTTTTTGATTTGTTCAAAATCCAAAAAATGTTTTTTATTTGCTAATTTTTAATTTTTTTTAAATTTTTTTTTCTTTTTTAATTTTTTCTCTGCCCTATTTGGTTTCTTGACTTCCTTTTGAATATTTTTTTTTTTGCACAAGGAGGCGGGGAGGAAGAGGAGGAAGGTTAAAAATCCCACTGGGTGTGAACACTGAGATTTTTGGGTAAAAAATAGAATTTTTTTTACTCTCGGCGAAGGGGAAAAGACCATATTCTGGCTCCCAAGCCCCAGAGATGGAGTGACCCTGACTCGGATCGATTTCACGACCCAGAATATCTCAGTTGAGGTGAAGAACGAAGCCCGCGGAGATGGAATAATGGTGTAGAACCCCGAAATTTAAAAAATAATTTTAATTAACGGCGCATTTCAGAGGAGTTTACAGCCGGAATCGGGGAGGAAGCAACATTCCCCTCCTGAGGAACAGTTCAAAAAATTTTAAAAAAATTATATAATTTTATTCCACATGGAGAATTTTGGATGTTTCTAACCCAAAATGACGTGGGGAAGAGCCCGACCTCCCGTTTGGCCATCAAGGCTCTTCCCAACGACGCTTTTGAGGAGCATCACCCAAGACGTGGGGCTCGGTGTTCCCCACGATGGGGAGATGATGGCACTCAAAGTGGTGCAAAATGAGGGAAAAAAAAAAAAAAAATATTTTTTTTGGACCTGGAGCGCGTTGCTCCCCTGGGTTCCCCCCGTGAAGATGCTGAAGGTGTTTCTCCTGCAGGTTCCAGCCTGGAGATGAAGCCGGAGACGCGTGTGGTTTGGCGGGTGACCACGGCCGGGCTCTTCGTGGCTCTGCTCGTCACCGCCGTCACTTTTGCGGGTGAGTAGCGAGGTTTTCGAAATATCTCGGAGATATTTCGGGTGGTTGCCCACGTGCCCGATCCACCTCCAACGCTCTCAGGGAAGACACGAGCCCAACCTCCGGATGTTGTCCTCTCCAGGAGGAAGGACCTTCCGATGAGCGGAGGAGCTTTTCTGCAGAAAACCCAAATTTATTTCCTCTGCGGAGGAGGAGAAACCCTTCCAAAAAACCAACGGAAAGAATCATTTCATGGGTCCAGTCGGGGAAGAAGGGGCCATTTCCCTGCAGCACCAGACGTCGGCATGAGTCCCACCAACCCTAGAAGTCTACAGGAACATTCATTTTTCTTTTTTTTCCTCTCCTTTACCCATCGCTACATTTTAATTAACGATAACGATCCCTAAGGGCGCTTGTAGGCTCCGAAAATCCTCTTCAAACTCCCATCTTCCGAGGCCACCACCTTTTTTTTTTTTTTTTTTTTTTTTTTTTCCCAATCCCCATGTTCTTCATCCAACGCCACAAGCCGGGAGCTTGTTTTCTCCATCCCACCCATCCCAAAATTTCCTTTCGGTGTCTTAATTTTTTTTTTTAATTTCCTCCCACCCTCGAGGCAGAACCAAGATTTTAGGAGACCACGAGGTGGAAGATGACTTTCCCACCGGGGGAAGGTGCTGCTCTGTAACGCTGTTGCTCTCTCGATGACAGTTCAAGCTTTTCAACCCCGACCCCAACCCTGCTTTCGGTGTCCCTTCGACTGGATCGGCTACAGAGGAAAATGTTATTATTTTTCCGAGGCGGAAAGGAACTGGACATCCAGTCGGGATAACTGCTCGGCGCTCGGCGCTTCCTTGGCCGTGCTCGACGGCGTTGAGGATTTGGTAAGGAGATGTGAGGACATAGCATGGGAGAGGGGGAAAAAAAAAAAAAAAATCCACCGATGTATTTGCCACTTTTTGGGTTCTTTGATGGCTTTTCCAGGATTTTCGTTGGAGATCTGGGGTGAGGAGGTGGGCAAAATTTTTTTTTTTTTTTTTTTTTTTGAGTTTAGGTCATAAATGGGGCTCCTCAAATTTCTCACCGAAGCCAACCGTAGAAAAAAAAAATAAAAATAAAAAATCTCTACGCAATAATTACGCTTTTTGGTAGCGGATTGAAAGGTTCAAGCACCAAAGGAGCCCTCAAGGAGCACGAACGACTGGTAAAAATGTCGATTATTGGTTGAAAGGATGTTTCTGCAGGTGGTGACCTGCCGGAGATGTCCCAAAGCCCCGTGAGCTGGTGTAAAATCTTTTTCTCTGGTTTTTTTTTTCCAGACCTTCGTGATGAGATACAACGGGATCGCGGAGCATTGGGTCGGCCTTTCGCGGGAAGACGAGGAGCAACCGTGGACGTGGGTGAACCACTCGCGTTTATCTCACCCGTGAGAAACGCTGTTTCTTAGAT
>NW_010130607.1:0-4161 GCF_000699245.1 Pterocles gutturalis | reverse complement strand
GCTGCGGCGCCGAGAGGAGTTGGGTTTGCAACAAACCCGAGCTGCAGAGTCCAAAGATGGGAAACGGGACGAGACGGGCTCAAAATCTTTGCGTCAGCTCTTAATAGAAAACCTCCAAAAAACCCAAAGAAAAAGAAAACTCAGGGGGAAAAAAAAAAAAATACCAAAAATTGATGAATAAGAATCAAAATTTTCATGCAACTGGCTTTGGGAGGACCCATCAACCCTTGGGGGACAGTTTGATGGTGGAGAGGAGGACGCAGAAGTAGGGGAAGACCTTCTCTCCGCTGAAGGAAGCCACGGGGAAGGTGAAGATGCATTGGCGGCTGCCGACGGCGTAGAAGGAGACTTGTCCCACCTCGTAGTCCAGGTAGACCCCGATGGCCCCGTTGAGGAGCGGGACGGAGGTGTTGGAAGGCACCGTGAGGGCCACGCAGAGCTCATCGTATTTCTGCAAACCCCAAATCTCGGCGTTGGGTTTGAAGAGGACCCGACCTTTCCTCTGAACCGACTCGCGGGCCACCCCAACGGCCCAGAAGCGTCCGTTGGCCTCCACCTCCCAGTAGTGACGGCCCGAGGTGAAGCCCTCGCTGCCCAACATGCACGGATCCGTGTCGAATTGGCCCGGACCCGCAGGCCACCGGTGTCCTGGTCTACCCCAAGTGGCCTCTTTGAGATCCTTGGAGAGGATCACCTCGGGACCCGCCGTGGTGGGATCCAAGGTCACGTCCACTGGAAAGCAAAAGAGAGAAGAAATCAGGAGCCGAACTCAAGCGCACCCTAAAAATCCCCTCTGCTGGTTGTTTTTTTCAAGAAGGAGAAAAGGAGAAGGGTGGTGAGGTTGGAGATGGAGGATCTCCAGTTGAGTTTGCAGATGGAGGAGCCAAGAAATGGAGGAGCCAAAAATGAGGTTGGAGATGGAGGAGCCAAAAGATGGAGGTTGGAGATGGAGAAACCAAAAGATGAGGTTGGAGATGGAGGAGCCAAAATATGACGTTGGAAATGAAGAATCTCCAGTTAAGGCTGGAGATGGAGGAGCCAAAAGATGAGGTTGGAAATGAAAGAGCCAAAATATGAGGTTGAAGATGGAGGATCTCCAGTTGAGGTTGGAGATGGAGGAGTCAAGAGATGGAGGTTGGAGATTGAGGATCTCCAGTTGAGGCTGGAGATGGAGGAGTCAAGAGATAGAGGTTGGAGATGAAGGATCTCCACTTGAGGCTGGAGATGGAGGAGCCAAGAGATGGAGGTTGGAGATGGAGGATCTCCAGCTCCGATGGACATCTCATGCGATGGAGCCCAGAAACCATCAGGAATTGGTACTTTTCTCCTCTCCGGCCACCTTTGGTTACCTTCAAACTGTTTCACCGTGTGGTAATCCAAGAGCAGATCCCACGTGCGCGGCCGCGGTTTGAGGAAGAAAGCCATGGCGCTCGCAAAGTCCTCCATGCAGAAAGAAGAAAAAAATTATCCTACAAATGATCCTACAAAAAACCTAAAATCCTACCAAAAAAAAAAATTATCCTACAAATGATCATATCTCAGCTTTTCACCCCTTTTTATGTCAGAAAATGGGTTCAACCACTGCATTTAATCAAAATATTTAAGAAAATGCCTTTTTTTCTCCAGTAGTTGCAAAGGAGCTTGGTTCATGTACTGGAAGATGGATTAATTAATGAGAGAAATCCCAAAAACGGTTGAATAAACCACACGGCGATGCCCAAAAATAACCAAGTTGCTGCTTTTTTTTTTGGTTTTTTTTTTTCCCCAGAAAAAGTGCAAATAGGGGGATTAAAGCAGCGGGTGGGTGAGAAAAAAATCACTTTTAAATGAAAATAAAAGCAGGAGCCGGGCTCGTCCTCCCTAAAATTTCCCCAGACAGACCAAAAAGCGAATTATACCCGCGACCAACCTCTTGAAAACACCTTTAAACCCCCCAAAAAATCCCGAGGGCAAAACAAAATTAAATCCAATTCCCTTCCCCTGTCGCTGAGATCATTAAAGTGCCCAAACCCTTTATTTTTCCCCCCAAAAAAAGATGTCAGAATGATGCAACCCACCTGGTTTTTCCCCTTTCTCGAACCTTTCTGGATTTTTCTTGGTGGCACCGGCGCCGTTCTGGGGTCCCTCCGGCTGATTTTCCTCCACCAGCTTCTTCTGTTTTCTTTTTTTTCCTTTTTTTTTTTCCCCCACTCCCTTTCTTGGGTTTTTTCCCCCTTTCTTGGGTTTTTTTCCCCTTTCTTGGGTTTTTTTCCCCCCTTTCTTGTTTTTCTTTCCCCTCTCTTGGTTTTTTTTTTCCCCCGTCTCTGGCACAGGCTCAGCGAAAGCTCGGTCCCGTCTCTTCCTCCGCCAGCTTTTATCATCCGAAGAGGGAGGAGATCTCCAATCTCCCCTCCGCAGACAGGGCTGCGACGCGCTCCGACGCCTCTTGCACCCTCCGATTGCGCCTTTTTTCCCCCTTTTTGGGGCCATTTAGTTTCCCAACGCACCTGGAAAGAGTTGGGAAGGGAGAAAACAACAAAACAAGGGGTGTAAAAAAAAAAATAAGTGCATTATTGTGCCGCAACACAAAGGAAAAAATGAAATTTTGGGTTAAATTTTTGGTCAAATATTGGTTTACATTTTTGGTCAAATTTTAGTTTCAATTTTTGGTTAAATCACGGCTTAAATTTTTGGGTCAAATTTTGGTTTAAATTTTTGGTTTAAATTTTGGGTCAAATCGTGGTTAAATTTTTTGGTCAAATTTTGATTTAAATTTTTGGTCAAATTATGTTTTGCAGTTTTGGTTAAATTTTGGGTTAAATTTTTGGTCAAATTTTGGTTTCAATTTTTTGGTTCAATTTTATGGGTTAAATTTTTTTGTTTAAATTTTTGGTTTAAATTTTGTTGGTTTTTTTTTTTTTTTTTTTCCCCAAATCCGGCCAAACCGTGGGCGAGGAAATTTGCTTTTCCCCGCACGTGGGAAGACCCAGGGGCGGTTTGTGGGACAGCGACTTCTCCCAGCGTCGATTTCTTCGCGCCGGAAGGGAAACACCGCACAAAATGAGACCGGCCACGCTGCCGTTGCCGTCTGGCGTTGAAGAAACGTTGGCGATGGGTGAGCAGCCGCCGGCGACGGCCACGAAGGTTTTTGGGGGATCTGCTGAGAGCTGAGATCCTTCCCCCCTCCATCCCAAAAAATGGGGCAAAAAATGAAAATATCGGAATTTTTTAGTGGGAGAAGAAATTCATGGTCATGGGAGAAATTTCAAGCGAGTTAATGCTTGGAGGGAAGGCGCCTTTTTTGGGGTGAATTATTAAATATTGGGGTGAATTATTAAATAATTTAAAATTTTCAAAGCAGAATGATACCGAGCTGGGCTGATTGCTTTTTTTTTTTTTTTTTTTGGGGTGGGGGGGGGTGGTGGTATATTCAGGAGAAAATCCAGCCTCACCTGCGGTCCCTCCGGAAGGTGTTGGCAGAATTTCAGGACTGGGAAGCGAGTGAAGAGAGGCACCGGCTGGATTACCTGGTAAAGGCTCCCGCAGTGTTTTGAGCTGAGGTCCTTGGGGTTTTTTTGGGTTTTTTTTTTTCCCCCTCCCCAAACATCCTCACAACACGTCCCCAGCGTCCTGCAAAAAGCCCCAAATCCGGTCGGAGCTCCCGGGCAGCTTTGGTGAGCATCACCTCCTCTTTCTCCTCTTTGAAATAATTTTCTTTTCACGGCGGCATCGCTTTGATCCAAGATCGAGTCCTAAAAGGACATTAATTAATGCGGAATTAACCCTCCCCCCCTGTTTCCCAGAGCTCTGAAGGGTTTTGGAGCAACTAGAAAGAGATAAAATGGTCAAAAAGGAAAAAGAAGAAGGAAAAGAATTGGATGAGCAGCTTAATTACCCTCAAATTGTTAATTAATCACATCCCTGGCGTTACAACCCCTCTGCCTCCAACCCAAGTGTTTTAGCTGAAAATTGAAAAAATCAGGTGTGGGGTCTCATGGGGTTTTTTGGGGGATTTTTTTAAAATTTTCCAGGAGAGGAGCGAAGCCAAGCGGCACCGCATCGGGGCCGAGTTCGAGCGGCTGCGCCGGTTCCTGGCAGAGAAGGAGCGAGCGGTACTGGGGCGACTGGGGGAGCTGGACGCTGCCTTCGAAGCCGCCCAAGAGGAGAAATCCTGGAGGGTGG
>NW_010130606.1:0-496 GCF_000699245.1 Pterocles gutturalis | reverse complement strand
TTTATTTTATTTTTTAATTTTAAATCATGTGGGAAGGCAGTGAATCCTCTTTGTCCACACTTCCCTGCTTCACCTCCCTGGCACCAGCCTGGCAGATTTAAATTTTCTTTATTCCCCCCCCTCCCCATTATGTTTTGATTCCACAGAGCTCCCTGACTATTCTCTCCTGACAAAAGTCGGGAAAAAAACGGGGTTTCGGGCAGCAGGGCGGTGTGCTTGGAAAAATAGGCAGTGAGCAAATGTCGATTATTGGGGTTTAAAGCTGTGCTCTGTGAGTCCTGGCTCGTCTCACAACCTCCGCTGCAATTCCTGGTGGCAATGAACGCAATCAGGGGCTTTCCATGGACGGGGGTAGCAGGCATCCAGATAAACAGGTGGAGCAATTAAGCCAGGTGGGGGTTAATTACATTTTTTTTTTAAAAAGGGATTGTTTTGACAAGGGAAAGAAAAAAGAAAGAAAAAAGAAAGAAAAAGGGAAGGGAAAGGAAAGGAAAGG
>NW_010130605.1:5863-8317 GCF_000699245.1 Pterocles gutturalis | reverse complement strand
CCAGCGCTTCCCAGCCTTTCCCCCCAGCCTTTCCCAGCCTTTCCCAGCCTTTCCCAGCCCTTCCCAGCCGAGGGCCGGTCTGTGTGCCGAGGCCGGGGTCGCGGGGACGGGGGGACAGATGCCCAGGCGGGGAGCGGGGCAAATACCCCCCTTTTGCCTTTTCCCCAGCCCTGTGGTTTTTACCGCCTTGTATTAAACATCTGCTGTAAGAAGGGGATGTGTCCCCAGACACCCCGGGATTGGGGACAGCCATGAGCCGGGGTCCTGCTTGCAGCCAGCCGGCGTGGGTGGCTTTTGGGGACATTGGGGTGCTTTCTGCCCAGCATCTGCTCCCGGATAAGATCCCCTCTCCCAAGCCCTTGGCACCGCCAACAGAAAGGGCTCTATGCTGGCGGTGCCTCCCCCAGCTCCGTGAGTGGCTCTAATTGAGGGGCCAGAAAAAATCCAAATAAATAGATGGCCCCGGCTATCAAAGGGGTTTTCATGCGGATCAAGAGTGGCTGTGTGCCTCTCCGGGGACCGGGGATGGAGAGGCCCCATCTCCTGGGGCTTTGCCTGCCCCACAGCATCACCACCTGAAAGGGAAGCTGCCCACCTCTAATTTGGGGGTTTATATTTAACCGTGCCGGCGGTGGTGTAGCCGGCTCACAGGGAGGCCTTGGAGCTTTTCCTGGTGGAGAAAGGGGCAGCGGAGGAGCGGGTTGGGACCCTTTCACAGCTTTCTCGGTGGCACCGACACCAGTGGTCAGGACAGAAGGTGCTGGTGATGGTTCTTGGGGTCTCCAGAGTGCAGGACCTGGTTTCTCCCCCCTAAAGCAGTTCCCAGCTGAGGAGGCCACAGAGCGGAAGGACTTGAGATCAGAAAAGATGCAAACATGATTGTCACTCTTTTGCCCCCCAAAATCCTTGGTTTGATGTGGGGATCACCTGTGGTGGTGGCCCAGGGTCCCCCCAGTCCCTGTTGCTTTCCTGCCAGGGCAGGGATGGGGATTTCTGCGGGGTAGGAGGCGGCCGTGGAGCTCCCGGGCCCCGGAGGTGTCCACAGGGTTTGCAGAGCCAGACCCACAGGAAAAATCCCAAATAGTTTTTTGTAATAAAGCAAAAATTGCACATTGCACCGGTGAGAGCTGGGAAATGGTGTCCACTGAAGGAAGGAGGAATCAGTTTCTGTGGTGTTGTGCAACACCTCACAGACGGACCCAGAAGGATGTACCCAAGTTACCCAACCCGCCACCTGTTATAAAAGACCGAGCTCTCCCCTCACCCCACAGCAGCGTCTCCTGCCTGGGCTGAAGCAAAAAGCAGAGACCCAAGGGGGGTAACAGGGACGAGCAGCTCCGTGTGCTGCTGTCTATGGTGGGCAGAGCCTGCCCAGGGTGGGACCCATCTGTGCCAGTTTTCGACAGCACTACCTATGCAAATTTTTAAAAATTATATCAGTAATTCCCTTCCCATGGCATCTGGAGAACCTCTGGCCATCCTTCAGGCTGGGTATTTTATCAGTGTTGTCTCTGAGGTGGTGAGGAGTGCAGGGACGGGGTGGGGTGGGGGTCAGATGGGATGGGATGCGATGGGATGGAGTGGGATGGGGTGGGAGCAAGGCTGAGGTGTCAGGATGGGGTTGCTGCAATGGGGTTACTGCACAGGGGTGATTGGTGTTATTTGGGCTGCAGTGCCATCTATTAATGAGGGGTTTGAAACATTGCTTGGCTGTGCAGGGGTTAAAGTTGCCGTTGTATCAGCCTGAAGGATTTCTAAGACCAAGCTCCAAGCTGTGTGACCAAGGCTGGAGAGGGTTAAGGGAATGGTGAGATCTAATCAGAACTGCTCCCTCATCAGTCGCAGATGAGTGGCCACATATAAAACCAGTCGGGAATATCTATCCATTTACCCGTAATTACTTATTTCCACACTCGCTCTCACAGTCCACGCTAGCGATCACAGTTTTCCCATGTAAGCTCAGGGCTGAGAAGTTCTTTGTACATGAAAGTGAAGCTGGAGACAGGAGCTCCCAAAAGCTCCTTGTTTCCCCGGTTCCCGTTTGGGGTTCCTGCATTTCAGGGTGGTCGCAGTCCCCAAGCGCAATGCTGTCCCCTGCCCTGGGGAGCCCGAGGGTGGGTGGTGCAGGTGGTTTGGTGCAGCCTGTGCCCCAAAAACCCCAGGAGCTTCCTGGCAGCGCTGGTCACAACCCGATCCCTGGGGCCAGGAGAGTTTCAAGGCTTTTTTTTTTTTTCTTCCTATCTGCAAATTGCTTGGAGTAAGTATTTCAGATTTCAGCCCCAAACTCCTCTGGACTACCCCAAACTGGAGGTGCCATCTGCATGGTAGAGATGATCTTGGATATTTCTGGCTCTAACAGGCAGTGGGACGCTGAGGGCTGTCCCCAACGGGTGGCACCCAGGCTGGGATGTGTTTCTGTCACCAAGAGGATGGGCACATGGGATCTGTGAGACT
>NW_010130605.1:0-5738 GCF_000699245.1 Pterocles gutturalis | reverse complement strand
TCGGGAAGCCATCGGGACCCCGGTGGGGACGTGGAGCCCTGCTGTCAGCCCTGTGCCCAGTGCTCTTTGGCATGGGGACATGGCCCAAGGCAGCCGAAGGGAGAGGGACAGAGGCAGGAGGAAATTGGTGCAGATGTGCCAGCTGTGGAGGGGAGCCGGGCACATGGGGACAACACGGGGCAGATGGGCAGAGCAGCGGTTCCTCTTCTCCACGGCAGCGGGGTGAGAAACCTGCCTTTAACCATGTGGAAAAGCAGATTTGGGGGGGGGTTATTTGATGCATGGGGGGAGGTATTTGATGCATCAGCAATCTCTGGGTGCAGCCTTCCTGCTGTCCCACAGGAGGGTCTCACTCAAGCCCCCAGCGAGCTCCAGGGTTGGTCCCAGGAGCCAGCGGCGTCCCTGGGTGGTGGGTCTGCAGCGAGAAGGTAGGATGGCCCCGTAGGTGGCTGGGTTTGATCTACAACCCCCGGCCCCCTGCATACCCTGGACATGCAGGGATGTGGTTTGCTGCAGGCTGGGAATATCTGCTCCCAAAGTTGGGAGCTGCAGTGGAGCAAATCCCCAGCGGTGCCTCTGCTGTCCTTACCCCTGCAAAGCGAAGCGAGGAGTGGTGAGAGCTGGCCAGCGCGCCCAGCAGTGCCCCAGGAACGCTGCTTCCCCAGGCGGATGCAGAGTTAAGGATGTCTTTTTCCCACTGAACCTTGAAGGTCATCTCATGGCATTTTTTTTTTTTTTCTCCTGATCTGCCACTTTGAAATGAACCGGCGGTCTGCTCCGTGTTGACTGCCGTGGTCTTCCCAGCTCTGGTTTCCCAGTGTTGTGTAACCTGTGATGCCAGGCTAGGGCCACGGGCAGGATGTCTGGGGTTAGGAGCTACACTTCCATGGAAAAGATAAATTCCCTTCTGCTCTCATCCTAAGCTGCAATTTTCAGATGGTTGAAGCAGGGGTTTCCTTTGGGACTTTCATCCAAAACAGCTGCTTTGCTGAAGCTCTCATCCTGACTTCATCTCGCTCTCAACCTATTTTCTTCTTTCCCGTGAGCCCTTCCCAGCTGTTTGCACAAACCTGGGGTCACCCAATGACACCACCACCACCTGCCTTGTGCCTGTCCCTGTGGTGAAGTGTGGCCCCAGAGCCATCCCACGAGTGGGACACGGGTGGGAAGAGGTGTCCCACAGCCATTCCCACAAGGCTGCTGCCTGTCACAAGGTGGTGGGACACAGATTATGAGCATCCCGTGACCTCTCCAGGAGGTACTTTTGCAGATGAGCCTCTTGCAGCCTGCAGTTTCCTCTCTTTAACCCCCCTGTCTCATCCCTTTAGGAAGAAGACCATCTACAAAACAATTTGCCTCTCCTTCTTGCTGGTGATCACGGTGACAGTGCTGCAACGGGGAATGGCCCCCAGCCAGTTCATGCAGGGCCAGCAGCAGAAAGAGCCGCCCCCTCCGGAGCCCCTGAAAACGCAGAAGAGGGACAACACCTTCTCCATCAGCAGCACTTTCTGGAAGAGCAAGAAGGAAAAGGCTGCCGTGAAGGAGGAGGAAGGTGTGACGGCAAAGCAAATGAAATCCTGGGATGTCACCACTACCAACTGCTCGGCCAACCAGAACTTCAGCAAGGTGGACTGGTTCAAAGGGCTGGAGCCCAACTTCCAGCAGTTCCTGCTCTATCGACACTGCCGCTACTTCCCCATGCTGATCAACCACCCTGAGAAATGCAGCGAGGACGTCTACCTGCTCATCGTGGTCAAGTCTATCATCACGCAACACGACCGCCGCGAGGCCATCCGGAGGACCTGGGGCCAGGAGAAGGAGGTGGATGGCAAGAGGATCAGGACGCTGTTCTTGCTGGGCACGGCCTCCAAGGAGGAGGAGAGAGCCAACTACCAGAAACTGCTGGATTACGAGAACCATATCTATGGGGACATCTTGCAGTGGGATTTCCTGGACAGCTTCTTCAACCTCACCCTCAAAGAGGTCCATTTCCTGAAGTGGCTGAACATCTACTGTGACAATGTCCGCTTCATCTTCAAAGGTGACGACGATGTGTTTGTGAGTCCCAGCAACATCCTGGAGTTCTTGGAGGACAAGAAAGAGGGAGAGGATCTCTTTGTGGGAGATGTCCTCTACAAGGCCAAGCCGATTCGGAAGAAGGAGAACAAGTACTACATCCCCAGTGCCCTCTACAACAAAAGCAACTACCCACCCTACGCTGGCGGGGGAGGCTTCATCATGGACGGACCCCTGGCCAAGAGGCTGCACAAGACCTCGGAGACGCTGGAGCTGTACCCCATTGACGACGTCTTCCTAGGGATGTGCTTGGAGGTCCTTAATGTATCACCTGTTGGGCATGAGGGCTTCAAAACTTTTGGCATCGTGAAGAACAAGAACAGCAAGATGAACAAGGAGCCATGTTTTTTCCGGAGTATGTTGGTGGTTCATAAACTGCTGCCTCCGGAGTTGCTCCAAATGTGGGACTTGGTCCATAGTAACTTGACGTGCTCGAGAAAACTCAATGTCCTTTAGCTCAGGCTCTCTGGAGAGCTGGGGCTGGAGGGATCGGGACAACTGATCCCTGTTCCCAGATGGGATGAGCCTCTGCTGGTGGCACACAAAGGCATCACCCTCCGGGGCGAGGAGGGCAGAGACACTGCGCTCGCGGGCAGGGTTTGCGATAGTGTTTGTTCCTGTACTGTAACGTGGTTCACTTATCTCCAGCTGGGTTGGGGGTTGCTGAAAAAGAAGAGAGAGGAAAAAAAAAACAAAAACCAACAAACCAACAAATCTAGCACAAAATAAAGAGAGAGAGAGAGAGAGAGAGAGAGAGAGAGAAGGAGGGAGAAGGCAGAGGGGTTTCTGCTCTCCTTTAGGTGCCACCTCCACCAGATCATGACGGATGTCGGGGCAGTGGAGGCAGGCAGGGACGCAGCACAGGGGGTTTTTGGAGAAGTTCAGGGTCTGGCCATCCAGGGAAGCTGCTCCAAGGGAGTTGAGCAGTTTACAAGCCTGTGAGCCCCCACAACTCAAAAGTCAAGGGGATTTTATTTGTTATCTCCAATGTTTCCTCCATGCAAGGTGTTAGTGACATTGACCTTGTGCACATTGGGTTCACCCCTGCCAAAGTCCTCCCTGTGTCCCCACTATGCAGCTGGGGAAAGGGGCTCTCCGAGGCCGGACCTCGCCAGCCCCAAGCCCCCGTTAGGTTTCAGCTGGGCAGTGGGGGATTGGGGTCTTTGTCCCTGATAGAGGGTCCCAGACAATGGTGCCTCCCAGCACCAGCCCAGGCTGTGCTTGGCTCCCAGCCCCTGTGCGTGCACTCAGAGGAATGCACCCAGCTGGAATTCCTCAGGGATTTGTTCCTCCTGGCAGGAAAGGGAAGGGACGAGGCAGGCTGTCCTTGCCCATGGCCAAGGAAGCAGCAGAGAAATTTGGTTGATCGCACCTGGGACCCCAGCTTGGGTGCAGGTGTCCTGGGGCTTACCGCAGGGAGACCCTCCTCCTCTGAGCTGCCCTGGAGGGGTTGTCTCGGAGGGGGACAACAGCCCTGAAAGACCAGTGCACGGCCGCTTCAGGTTCAGCCCCGGTTTTGGAGCGAGCATGATGCTCCAGGGCGGGTTGCAGAGCATCGATCTCACCCCGACACACAGAGCGGGGTCCAAGGGGACCAGGTGAAGGAGGGCTGGTGTTCGGCCCCACCTCTGCTCCTCTCAGGTTGTCGCAGTGTTTATTCTGCAGGATGAGGTCCAGGAGTACAGCAGGGAGTGGTATCACGAGACACGGTCCTTTTTCCTTCGGGCTGAAAGGGTGGCTGGAGCTGTTGAGGGGAGCCCCGAGCCAGCTGCGGTGATGGAAACCCCCCGACACACAGACACACGGCCACGCAAGGGGCCACGGATGCTCCCCAGCCACCGACTGCAGGCGTGAGCAGAGCCACAGGCATGTGCAAAGCCACTCGCGGGCACTGGCGTGCCAGCTCCCGGGCACAGGCTCTGCGCACGCCGGTGTCCCCGTGCACAGGGCTTGCACACCCAGATGTCCCTGCACATGGGTGGACATGCACAGCCACAGACGTGGCCCACGCACAGCGAAACACAGGCACACGTGCTCTCACTCTCTCTCTCTCTCTCTCTCCTCCTCTCTCTGGTGCCAGACATTGAAAGGAAAAAAATTTCGACTACCTCAAAGGTCCCCCTGTGCAGTGCCTTTTTTTTTTTCTTTCCTTTTCTTAATGTGTTTTGGAAACGGGCCCGTTTCATTTACTCCGAGTCTGTATGTTCCCCAGGTTAGAAAACAAACAAAAAAAAGGGCATAAACCAGCCAAAAAAAAGGCACCCTCCTGCCAAGCCGTGCCACTTCTCGGCAATGCCCCTCGTCTGCGCAGACGAGCTGCAAAGCTGAAGAGGAGGAAGACAACGAGCCCGTCGCTGCCCTGGGCTCAGCTGTTGGTACCGGGGCTGGCAGTGATACTGTGAAATTTGATTGACGATGCACCCAGCGGCACCGTGTCCCTGGGGCAGAGCCCCCCGGGCAGAGCCCCCAGGGCATGCTCCGTGCCCGCTGGGTTTAGGCAGCACACAACATTCCTCCCGTTTCCCGTCCCCTCCCTCCTTCCAACGGGAACCAGTTCAGAAATACTTTCCAAAACGACACCTCTGTAATTGATGGCAGGTACGGTGCGGCAGGCTCTCGCTCTCCGTAGCGATGCGCACAGCGAGCCAGGGCTGCCTGCAGAGATTGCCGAGTGTTGCTCTTCACCTGGTGAGACCTGTACAGAGGAACCGTGTAGATTTGGTGAATATTCTAGTTTCTAAATAAAGGTTAAAAAGAAGAAGGAGAAGAAAAAAAAAAAAAACAAAAAAAACCCAAACCAAGCCCTCACCCTGTGTCGTTGCTTTCTGGCCAAGACAAGCTGGCTGGTGGGGAACGAAACCTGGTAATGGGCTACAGTGGCAAAACCACTGCTCCGAGCGGGAATTTGGGGGCTGTGGCTGTCCCGTTCCAGCTCGGCACAGCTTCCTTCCTTGCAGAGACTGGCATGGCATTTACCAAGGGCCAGCGGATATTTTCTCTCTTCCAGCAGCATTTCAAACTCAGCTAAACTTCAGATCATCCTGGCACCCTGCAGCAAGGAGCTCCTCACCTTGACCTCCACGTGCAAAAAGCTGCTTCATCAGGTTTGGAAACTCACCTGTGGGACACCCTCTCCTGCTTGCGCTGAAGGAGATGCCACCTCGCTGTCCCCATAGCCCTGTCCCCAGCAGGACTGTGCTCGCTGCCTTTTTTCCAACCAAAGCACCACCACGGGGTGATAGGTCCCCTGGCCATGGCACAGCGGGATACACAGGCTATGGGTCAGCTGTGACCACGTCCACAGGGACAAACCTGTACAGGTGTGAACCTGGCTGGGGTGAGGAGGAGGAAAGCCACGCAGGGGTCTTGGCTCAGTGTCTGGGCACTGGGGGCTCAGTTCCCGGGGCTGGCCCCAGGCTCGGCCGCTCGGCACGGCGATGGGGAGCAGAGACCCCAGCAGTGGGACCAGCCCATGCTGGACTGGGCAGGCTGGGCCACATACTGCTGGGGACAGCTTCCCGGGGGCACCACAAATTTCACAGATGGGGACAAAAGGTAAACGCTGAGCGGATGCGTTGGTGGATACTCCTGCCCGTTCCCTCCCCAGGGTGACCCAGGGCTGCCTCCTCCTGCTGTGGGACTCCTCCCCAGGGTACCAGCGT
>NW_010130604.1:8039-8772 GCF_000699245.1 Pterocles gutturalis | reverse complement strand
GAAAACAAAAAAAAAAGGGTATAGGGCACAATCCCAAAGCACAGTCTCAGGCAGATCAGGAAAAAAACTTCACAGGATTTCAAAACTAAAAAAACACAGCCAACAGAGGCAATATCTGCTTTAATGACATACTAGCCAGGAAGGCTCATCAGAGCAGATGTCACCAGCCGGCGTAGCAGGAATCAGCCTTTTGGCATTGGTACCCTCAACCAGCGCCAGGCGAGGGAAAGGGCTGCCCACAGAGGAGCCGGGATGACAAATGACAGCAGTTGAGCATTGCAGGGGCATTTCACCGCTTCAGAGGTTGCTGCTATAACAATCTTCTCTGACTCAGCAGCTGAAAGGGACGCCGGGAAGGAAGCACCATAAAAAAAAAAAAAGTCATGCATTATTAATATGGACTCTGGCAGCAAGACATGAGTTGGAAAAACACTGGGCGCGGGAGGGGGGAATGTGACTGCAGAATAAGAGCGAGATGCATGTGCGGAAGCATTTCACACTCCTGCAGGTGCCTGCTGCGCTCACAGGGCTGCTGCGGCCAGGAGCCACCCTGCACCCCTCCATGGGGACCTGGCTCCAAGGGAACCCCACGTTTGACAAGAGGAGCTCAATATCCACTATTTTCTGCCAGGAGGCAGGTCGCTGCAGCCCTAGTGCAGAGAATGCTGCACACCTGGGGTGTGGCTCACACCAGTTTCAAGCTATGACAGCTCAGGGCTTTCCTGGCAGGGAA
>NW_010130604.1:2012-7995 GCF_000699245.1 Pterocles gutturalis | reverse complement strand
TGTGCTCTGTGCATCACTTGCTGACTCCCAGCAGTGTCCCCCCTTTGCTGCCCACCCCCCAGCCCTGCCACCACCAGCTCCCGGGTGCAGCAGGAGCAGCCCTCGTGCAACACACCCATGGCTCCCGTGCCCCGCCGGCACCTTCGCGCGTCCGCTGACGCAGGGAAGAAAGGCAGGAACAGGGCTGAAATGCTTTCCTTTTCCTGCCAGGTAGGTGAGGGGAAAAAAAAACAAAATAAAAAAAATCAGTTAGCACTTGACTAGCTGGTGCACTGCAGTGTTTGCTTTCCTTTTGTATTCTTTTTGCTTTGTACTTTTTTTAAGAGGCACTTCATAAACATTAGCATTCATGTAGCTGTCTTCACCACTTTCCATCCAAAATCACTGCTCGAGACACAGCCTCTCCCAACCTGCGGCTGAGGGGAGACACCACAAATTAAGAGCACTCGCTCCCCTATCGCGGGCACCACTCCGACCTCCGCCAGCTTCTCCTCCTCACTGCAGGGCAACCCTCTGATCCCTGCGCGGGAGCCTTTTGGCAGGGGATCAGCATATTTAAAGTTTCAGCACAGCTTGGTCCCCAGCCTCTCCAAAGCAAAGGAGGTGCCTAATGCCGTGCCCAGATTCAAGAGGTTCCTTTGACTGTTGTATGGCGATAGCATTCAAGTAAAATCGATCAATTATTTTGCCATAAAATTTCCCTAGATATGCAAACAAACACCAGCTGACGATTGCTTACACCATAGTCCAACCCACAGCTATGCAACAGGGTTTTTTTCACCTGTATTTGCTTTCTTCCATTCCGTGTGCAGTGGCATCCTCCATACATTAATATTTCCCAACCTTTACCTTTCAGATTAGAAAGGCACAGGGAGGGAACAGCTCTGCACACACCATCTCACACGCAGCCCTCCTGCAGCGCGCTGGGAGCACACAGCCCCAGTGAGCATCGCACGGACACGCGCCCGCTCATCGGGGCAGCAAAACAGCCATCTCCTATGGCAGCAAGCTCCCACAGAGCAGGGAAACGGAGGCACAACAAAGCAAAACCCCACAGCACTATGTGAACCCACATCCCCTGGAAGCAGCCTTTCCCCACAGCATCTTCAGGGGTCCGGGGACGATCACCATGCGTGGCGAGGGCCCTGGAAGGCTCGTGCCAGCCCGGGGATGCCACACGCGACCGCAGGCTTGCGAAGGGAAGAGCCCGTTGGTTTCACACTTCAAAACCAAAAACCTAGAAAAATGAGCTTTAGGAAGTTACACACAACGTGGCCACACGCTTGCAGCTAAAGCCCAGCCTAAGCAAGCGCTACCCCCCCTGGCCTCCCCCATGTATCTGGGAGCTTGGCTCAAACTGGGCTTCCTGCACCCCTGAAGTAATAGCTACAGGCTATTACCACCTTCAGAAAAACAAAGCATCAAATAAGGTGCACTAAACTTGTGGCTTTACACAAAATAGCCACGGTCACTACAGAGAGCAAGGGATCCACCAGCCCCCCAAGCACAGCAGCCCGCTCTGTCCCTTTAGGTTTGAACAAACACAGCAAGCCCCAGAAAATGCCTTTTGTAACGGGAATGCCCAGCAAGTAACGGGAAAATTCCTTTTGTCACACCGCCCTGCTTGTCACCTCCACACCGCTGCAGCGCCCACGAGGACTCTTCACACTGGGACAGGGGTGTCCCTGTCCGCTGTCCCTCTGTCACCCCTGGGACCCTTCCGAGCAGTTCTCCTGCCGGGCACGGACACGACCCCCAGCTTTTCAGTCCACCTCTCCCTTCAAAATAACAGCAGCTCCAGAACAATGCTAAAAGCCCCAGTGTTTTTAATGTTCTCAATTTAATAGTCTCCAAAAAAACACATCCACAAACATCTCTAAGACTTCTGATTTGTGGGTTTTTGGGGATTTAGTTTTTGTTTTTTGGGGGGTTTTTTTTTCTGCATTTCAACATCACAATCCACTGTACGTTTTCTGCTCCCTCTCAGAACAGGACTAATACCCACAGTATTTAGAGCAGGTGCTAGAAAACCTTCAAATGCACATTAACCATCCTAACACACCAGTGTTCAAAACGCTGTCATACAAAACCGCAGTCAGAACAACAGTCTAAATGCAAAGGAGAAAGAAAAGCCAGTCTGAAAACCACCGTCACGAAAATAACCCAGTGAAGGTTTTGTCGCAGTAAACACATGTTTTATTGTAACAATGATGTTCTCAAAATAAAGCTGCTCAGGGAAAGGTTTTCTCGCTCTGCGTAGCTGTGTATCAGTTTCTCTTTCAGACCATTCACCCCCCAGCGTTGCCACAGAGAGCAGCGGGCTCTGCAGAGCACATCACCCCAGCCAGCAGCACGGGCTGAGGGTCACCAGTGCCACCCTTGTGAGGTTTCCCAGACGTTTCAATAAAATTAAGCATTTAAAGACTCCACACACTGCTTGGACATTAAAATCCACCAACATTAACATCATACAAACAGGAACAAGTGCAAACATACAGCTCCTCACATTGCTCGTCTCCATTCCCCACAGTGGTCCCCAGGGTGTTCATCGGACCCTGCAGAGCAGATGCTGCCTGAGTTAATGCAATTAATGAGTCCACCTGGAAAAGAGGCAGCCGATCAGCTCAGGAAACAAAGCAGCAGTGTCAGAGCCCTTATCTCCAGCAGAGCCGGCAGCCACCTGAACTGGCCGAGCGCCTGCCAGAGCCCTGGCTTTCCACAGCTTCCCAGTCCCATGAAGATCTGGTCTCCTGGAAGCCTGGGCTGCCAGTACGGATGTCTGTTTTGCTTTAAGGTTTGGTCTGTTGCAGGTCACTGAAGTTTCGAAGCATGTAATTCGCAGGAATGAAGCAGTACACGGAAGGTTTGTGCCTGCTGATCAGCGTCCAGGAGCCAGCCCTTCCAGTGGCAGACGGTGAAACGTGAACTCTTCGCATGCTCTCTGTGGTTGCAACACCCGGCGAGCCACCAGCAAAATAACCCAAAGGAGACGTGCCTGACAGACAACACAGACGCTTACAGGCAAAAAAAACCCTAGTAATTCACCTGCCCTCCAAGAAACCTTGTCATTCGTTAGCCTTGACCAGAAGGTGGTCTCCAACCGATGCTGTGCACCACCAGCACCTTGGATGCACCGGCACAGGAGCAGCTCTGTGCACGCAGGTCTACAGCCGCTCTCCGGCCAGCGTGTGCCTTTTGGGATGCTCGGTGCTGGAAGAAAGTGGTGCTATAAAAGAGCTACCTCCCACCGCCGCCACCAGCCTCCTTCCACACGTAGCACAGGAGATCCTGAGCTCAAGTTCTTGTGTCAAGGAGCAGTTGAGGATTTCTTACTACCCACCGTCACCATCAGATCCCATGATTGCAAAAACCTGTGGGATACGCTGAGGAACTGGGCTGTTCCTTCAGTTGTGAAATGCTGCTTGGCAGAGGAGGGTGACGGAGGGCAGTGCTGCTGGAGTTTCACAGTAGGATACCACACTCCCCTACGTTGCAGAGGGATGACCTAGAAGACGAAAGCCAGGGCAACAACAGCACAAATCTTGTTTCCTTGTTCCGAGCTGCACCTTCACCTTCCATCCCTGCTCAGACAGCGCCCAGCCACACAGCAAGCCACCGGCACCCAGCCCAGCCAAGGCCACCACAGCCCACTGGTGTGCTTCTTGGATGGGCTGGGCACCAGCACCCTGCCTGCATCACCATCCCCTTCCAACCTCTCTCCTCCATGTCTCCTCCTGCCGACATCCCCACAAGAAGGACACCGAAGGCAAAAGTAGCATCTACCCGCTGCCCCGCTTGCCTTGCCCGGGCTCACCAGCCCCAGCTCCATGTCCCCACAGTGCCATCCCTCTTCCTGGGACCACGGCCACTTTTCCTCAGTACCATGGTCCCCTCAATCTGGGGCAAGGTGGCCGGAGCAAAATCTTTCACCATTTTCACCCCTGCAACTCCTCTGTGCTAAGATCTGACAGGCTGACGCATCAAATAACCAAACTGGATCAGCCACATTTGGTCACACAATATTCTTGCAAGGGCCCAAAGCAGCAAACAAGCTGTATGCAGGAAGCTGTTGGTCTCCACAGTACTGCTCTGCTGTCCACCCAAACACAGCATGAGGGAATAGCATTTCAAAGCACTCCTGCCTATCAAAATCAAGTTCTTGCACCATAAATGTACCTCAGGGCTAACTCTGCTACCTCGTGCCCTGTACAGGTCAGGAGCAACTCCTGATAAGTTTTGAGGAAGTAAAGCCAGAGTGAATTACAGCTCCCTCACAAAGGTAACAATATTTCACACAATAATTCAAATTCCCTGCATTATTTTCCAATACCTGGAGAGGCAACGAGGGAAAAACCAAGAGCAGCCACCAGAGCACCAGGGAAGGGCTCTGACCTCCCTCCTCCCAGCCACGCAGCCGCCACCCTCTCCACAAGGACCAAGTCCAAGGTCTGAGAAATTCCTACTGTTGCAGCGAGAGTTATCAAGATCAAACAGTAACTTGCAGTGCAAGCAGCTCATGAAAGCATTACTGTTTTCAGCGGCAGGAAGGAATTCCCTTGATTTCCAAGACCCTGTTAAAAGAGCACAAAACCAGCAAGACAAGACATTTTCAGCATTGTAGCTTAGCCCCTTGGAGGACCCTGGCTCCAACATCAGGGTCCAGGCACAGAGAGAATAATTTTGGCAAGCCCACTTCCGCACATACCCTCTGGGGACACCAGGGGCAGGCAGCGCAGTTGTCCCAGGAGGGCGGAACAAGCCTTGCAAAAAAAGGTGCACACTGGATTCCAGAGCAGGACCAAACGGTTCAGCCCACGTCAAGCTCAGCTTATTCAAAAGCCAAGTCCGGTGCGATTGCAAGTAATTAAAACCCAATCTGCCTCACAGCCCTTCACCCTGCTGCTGCCACTCGCAAGACCTCAGAGTGAGGCAGGGACCACAGCGACCTCCCTACCCGCACAACGTCACCTCGTACCTGCTGCCTCGCAGGGCATCCCTGGCAGGCAGTGAGGTCCTGTGCAGACAGGAGAGCATCTCCTGGAGCCTCCAGCCGCTGCATCTCCACAGCCCTGCCATGCCTCGGCCTCAGCTCACCGCGGAGCAGAACAATCGGCCGCCTCATCCCGCGCACAATGGCTGCGATGAGACAGACCCACATCATCACCCCAGCCACGGCCGGGACAAAAGCCAGCAGGCGCCAGGGAACAGTGTCACATAAAAGGGGAGCCTGCTGTGTTTGTGCCATCAGCTGGGTCTCTGGGAATTTGCTTTCCAAGGTGGCTTCAGGAGCCCAGGGATGTAAATTGCTGGGGTGGTGTTTGGGGAGGACACATGGGTACTGGATGCAAGCGCTGGGAAGGAGGCAGCGCCGGCGGTTTATGTTGGATCGCTTTGCACGAACTTGAGGCCACAAGAACATTTCAGTTCCGTAGGAGGAAACTGTGGTGAAGGACAGAAACAAGGAGCTACCCCAAGCATCACGTAAACCCAGGCACAACGCAAACATAAGCCCCAAAAGCTCTGGGCTCCCCGTGGGTGCCAAGCATGGCTTTCTGCTGACAGTAAACACAAATTTCTTCCTGCATTTCCGTCTCGAGCAGACGGAGGGCAAGCTGGCGTTACCTGGTTTGCAAGGAGCCAAACACAACAGCCTGCTGGCTGATGGGCCAGCGCTGGGGTAGGGGACCCAGAGCCTGGGCTGCACTCCCCTTCCCCATCCCCAAAGAGCACCAGGAGCAGTTTTCCAGCCGACAAGGGAGCTGGCAAGCGTGCCAGCTCCACGCCAATGCGCTGAGACAGCACCCAAAAGTGCAACTGTCCCAGTTTTCTCCTGGCACTGGCGCATAACCACTCGAACACAAGCCTCAGCAACGCCAATTAATTTCCCCCCCCCCCCTCAAACCAGGGGCTCGTGGACAGGTTCAGCCCAGCTCTGCCCGCATGCCACAGGGATGCCCAGATCCTTGCTGCCATCCCACGGCAG
>NW_010130604.1:1194-1944 GCF_000699245.1 Pterocles gutturalis | reverse complement strand
CGGCCACTCACCCCATCCACGAGCAGAGGTTTGCTGTAGGAGCCCCTTCCCAGCAGCCTGTGGCACAGAGCAGATGAAAGCCCTGCCAGGCCCAGCCTCCAGCTGGTTCAAGCTCACTCGCAGCTTCAGGTCCCATTTATTTGGATTTTTATTTTTTTAACTGAGGTATGATCAAGGAATGGGATTAATCATTCCTCTGCCCATGGTTTAGTCGAGGAGCTGAAAGTCCTTCTTCAGCTGCTTCCCCAACACATCCTGGAAGTTTTAGGGCAGAAGTTTCTCCAGGCCCTTCAGCAGCTGGAAAAAGCCAGCCCAGACCTTCCCGCCACCCCAAGGCAGCGGCAGTTTTTTTCAGGCGAAAGGGCCCCAGAACACCCTGACAGCATCTCTCCATCACGTGCCACACAGTCGATGTATTAAAATCCCCAGCTCTGCTCATGTCCTGTCTCATTCACTTTTCTTCCAAACTTCTCCTTACCACCCTGGCCTGAAAACAAACTCCCTCCCAGCGCCAGGACAAGCCCAGCCACACTGGGAATACTGGGCTGGGTTTTCATGACAGAACATTTTTGGCTGAAAGATGGAGGAAAAAAAAAAAAAAAAAAGAGGAAGCAGTTCTGTCACCTGATGGGGAGATGACTCAGAACATCACTGACATCCATGGGCAGCTGGGGACAGGGACCACCTTCACCTCTCTGCCTCCTCTTCCAGCACCACAGACACAGAGAACAGGGGGTAGGATGTGACCGT
>NW_010130604.1:0-1175 GCF_000699245.1 Pterocles gutturalis | reverse complement strand
GAAAAGCCTCTGGGTAGAGAGCTGCTCTTAAACAGAATTTTATACCCTACAGCATCTCCACACCTCTAGGACTGGTGACCACACAGAAGTGGCACAATATGAATTAGACAACTCTAAAAAAAGGAACTAAACCATCCTGGTAAGAGAAGTTTCCTTCTGAAACTGTACAGTTACTCTTTCCAGGCCCGGGGAAGCCCGTCCACAGCCACACCACGGCTCTTGGAGATGACACCCCCTGCACTTGCCCCGCAAAGGGCTGCAGCATGCGTCTGATCAAACAACCGCCGGCCCCACGGCAGGACGTGAACGGGATGACTCAGGCTGCGCTTGCAGAGAGAGCTGGCGGTGCACCCGTTAGCACCAGTATGAAACTGGCCTCCAACGGATGCAAGAGAGGGGCTTGGCAGCTCCGCGGACAGCCTGCAGGACACCAGCCAGCCCGTCGGGACAGCAAAGCCCTAGGCCACCGAGCCAGGGAGGAGCATGGTGGGAAGGCCCTGGACACGCGTCCTCACCCGGGCCGTGCCCAGGACACAGGCTGCCATGAGCTGGGCTTCACACATCAGCCAACCCCCACTTAGCCCTGAAAAAGGCTCCCAAAACCCAGCAGTAGCCATGGGACATCATCTGTAAATAAAACCCGAAGTCACCTTGAAAAGCACATAAAGGTCTCCCTGAGATGTCCAAGCCAGGGATGGCACAAGCAATACCAATGACATTTCAAGGAGAAACTCCCATTCGGAAGATTTCTTTTGAAAGGATTGCTTTTATGAGAAAAAAAAAAAAAAAATGTTGTCAAAGTTCGGTTGAAAGCCAAACCGCAAGCCTTGGCTCCTCGCAGAAATGAGATACACCATACGAAGACAACAGCTGTTTCCGAAGCACGAGTCTTCCTGTATGTATCTCAGGGGAGATGGGGCACAGCTCCACCAGCACTAGGTGCCAGCCGCTCGGTGCACGGGCACTCCGCTCCCTGCGAGGCACACTCTAACAGATACAGAACGAGCACGCTCTCCTTCTAAAATACACCCTCCTCATCCTTCCACTTGACAAAAAGAGGAGGATTTCCACCAAGAGAGCGAGTTTAGACCACAAACACTTGGACAACACTCCACTTCTTTACAACAAACTCTCGGACAGGCAGCAGGCTCGATGTCCCCCTGCCCGGCCCTGGC
>NW_010130603.1:66529-136535 GCF_000699245.1 Pterocles gutturalis | reverse complement strand
CTGCCAGGGGCAGCTGTAGCGGGCGGGGGGTGCGTGTGCCTTACATCCGCACAGCCCGGCTTGCTGAGCTGGTTGTGTTCACCTTGCAGGCGTGGGGTGTTCCGGGTACGCTGAACTTCCTTTGTGTGCACTGCAGAGCGCGATGGTCACACTCGGGCTCAGAAAATCCTGGGCAGAAATGTGGGAGCCACAGCATTTCTAGACGGGAAGCGTTGGCGGGGATTTGTGCCAGCGTGTTCGAGTGGCTCTCGCACTGCTCCACCTCAGGTCAGCCTACACAGTTATGAGGATGGGGTGTAGTGCCAGAAAGCCCCTTTCAAAGAGCTCATGGTACAGCTGGGCTGCATGCACACGCCTTCACCCACAGTGGCTCCGTTACATGTCATACAGGGCTCCAGTTCCTTGCTGTTGGGAACCAGGCTCCTTCCCGAAGAGCTCATCGGAATGGAAGGGTTACTAGAGACATGTTGGCTTGCTTTCAGCCTTTGGTAATGATGCATGACTTCCATAGTGGAAAACCCTAGAAAGGGACGTTTAGCAGATACACAAAAATCTACAAGTGTGGGGAAAATTGAACCATTTCCTAAGTGGTGCTGTTTGGCATGTCTTCCTTGGCTGAATCGCTTCACCTCTTGGTACAAAACGGGCTAGGGACAAACTTTGTTGTTCAGAAAATAGCTTCTCTGCTCACTAAGGAAAAAATCGGCAGATGCTTTTGTTGGCATGATTGTCTTTGATCATTAATTAGTACAATTTACCCTTCTAGGACTTGTTTTATGTCTTCATGGAAGCTGTGAAGATGTCAGCCTACTTCAGGGCAGTACTGTAAGTGTGAGCATAGAGAAAAAAAAAAAAGAAGTGTTGACTTTGAAATAAATTAATCACACCAATACAAGCAGTTGACACATTTTATTTTTTTTTAGGAAAGGGCAGTTGATCACTTTTTTTCTGTTATTCTTGCTTCAATATGTAAATCCTTTTTGTAATTTATTTTATAGGTAATAATTCTATAATTTGTGTATAGTCTTCTAGCTGAACCTGTTTGAGCAGGGGTAGATGAGCCCAAGTAGGTGACTGCAAGAGGTCCCTTCCAACATCAACAATCTGGAATTCTGTGAATTTGATTTATTAATTTAACCAAGTGGAGATTACAACAATGTTCTACAATTGACTTCTTTTTCTAAAACAGTCTTTTGTATTTGCAAAAGCATTATAGATAATACTCAGTAGTTTCAACATGGATGTGGGAGCTCCTCAAATATCTAGGTTTTGAAAGATTACTTCAAATCAAATTACTGAAACAGAGACTCCCATTAACATTGTCAAACTCCTCCTGTAATTAAATTTAAATCTTGTAACAATATACATACAAGCACATATATGTGTTTCTATTAAGTTGCATAAAAACATTTCAGATGCAAGCAGCTGAGTTCCTGAATTCAATTACTGCATCACATTGAATGAACAGGATTTACCCATACATCTTTCCTTAAAAACAGACCTTAGCAAA
Organism: Pterocles gutturalis; assembly: GCF_000699245.1. Classification (NCBI taxonomy): domain Eukaryota; kingdom Metazoa; phylum Chordata; class Aves; order Pterocliformes; family Pteroclidae; genus Pterocles; species Pterocles gutturalis. The sequence goes on along the minus strand of NW_010130603.1, from coordinate 135,025 downwards.
AGGTAATATCCAACCAAATACATGCTTTTCTTCATAAGATCAAGAATAAAGGCAGTGCTTTTATTACTGTTTGGGTTTTTTTAATTATTTTCATAAACTTGAACTATACAGAGTAAGTTTATATGCACTGGAAGATTCCACATGCGCTTCTGCCAGTTCCCTAACTTCACCACTCCTGCCTTTACACTCTGCAGCCTCTTCAGAAAAGCGAGCCAATTTGTGTGGCAGTTTTATATCAGGTATGGGAAAATCCTCTAACTCACTATTGGTCACAAATACAGAATGAAGACTAGTCATGTAAGCTACTACAGTAACCTGTGATGCTGCCTGGTGTATACCTAGGGCTTACTTTGTTGAAATATTTAAGCCAAATCCTGCATCCCAGTCTTAAAGGATGAAGTCAGCTCAATGCACTCTGTGGCAGTAGCTCCAGGAAACATCCAGTTTCAGTAGTCGCTACACAGAAAGTAAGATGAGGGGTTTTTTTGAAGTGCAATGAAGACATTTTCCTTGGATTTTTCAGTGACTTTTTTTCTTGATACCATGAGTTAGTTTTTGATAGTTTTAAAAATCTTTCAAAAGAAACCAAATACCTTCAAGGTTGGTTATAGCTGATCACAGTTGGAATTTCAGAGCTTCTGTGAGATTTTCCTCGTAACTAGGAATTTCTTGTTTTCCTTTGAGATATTTCCATATTAATCTAAATTTTTCATTAGGCAAGACAAGCTGTGAATTATAGACGATGACAGGATACTTTGGAAAGTCTTTATATGTTGCTAAAGCAAGCTAATGTTACAAAATCGGGTTACATGTTAAAAAAAACCTAACCCGGTTTAATATAGTCTTGGAGAGCCAAGTCACTCTAATAAGTACTTATCCTTCACAAGTAAATCGTCATGTTTGTGTGTTATGAGATACATAAAGAGAATGAAACATGGATGGTTGCAAGGTGTAGACAAGATAATGATTTCCATTTACCATAGAAGTCTCCCTCAATTCTCCAACCCTCTTGTGATGCTACTGTTGTAATACAGTTACTCCTGGAAAACAGGACTGTGAAAGTGTATGTTTTTTGACACAAACTCTGCTTTAAATTTTTCTGCTCTTGTAGATTTTTTTAGTTTTCTTGCAGCTTTACTTTTTCTTGACGAAAAAATGTGAAGAGATTTACAGAACGCATACAAGCTGATCATTTTTTAAAATAAAAAATGAAGTGCTTTTCAGTGAATGGCTATCCTCATTTCAGATGAAGTCTGCAATGATTAAATATTAAAATGATCGATGGTTTAAATTAATATAAAAACTTTTCAGGATATTATTACAAAGATTAACATTTTTAATGTTTTAATACTTCCATAGTTTATCAATCACAGGCACAGTGAAACTGTTTTTAGTTACCAAGCTGATGATCTCATATATCATTGCAGTATTATGCACAACATAAACATCATGGTGTCGTTGGTAGAGGAGATGAAGAAACACAATTTATGTTACAGCTCTTTAATAATCAGTTTTAGTCTTGAAGTATTTTTTGACACACAGAAGAAGCAGGTAAGATTTTTTTTTTTCCTCTGGAAAGAAGGTAGAAGGAAAGATGGTTTCAGAAAAACTTTTCTTGCCATTTAGAAAGGAACTCTCTTTCTTGTAATGACAAACATAAATGGTCACTGTTACTGCTACAGAAGAAGAAAAAGCACTTGCATGTGTTTCCAAGTAGGACTTGCATTAACGCAGCTTTAATATCCCAATATCTGCAGCAGCCGGTGATTCCTGATACATTTTTATTCATTAGAATTATGTTTGAAGGTCATGGGAAAATGTCAAGGCACCCCAGGTGCTTTTGTATCACTAGCTGTGCATAGATACCCTTGTAATTCGGTGGCTTGAGTAAACACTTACTTCAGGCATTCTTGATGTGGACAGTGCTAATCCCTTTGTTTCCGATTTCTTCTGCATTTTCTTAGCAGCAAGGCTAAAATCAGCATTAGTGATTTTTAGGTTTGATTTTGTGTCTCTAACCACATATTACAATGATACACCAGAGCTTTATACAATATAGTTTATTGTGTCCCAGGACTTTTTGCAATGTTAAATATGATAATTCATACATCAACAAAATATTCTTTATTCATGTGTTGTGATTGTTCTTCATGCTTCATCCAGTATGCTTTACCATCAAAACCAACACAGAATTGGAAAGCAATTAGCAAATGTAGACCCAATAGCAGGTGCAATGAAGGATGGGAGGTAGCCAGGAAAGGAAGAGTGAAATATAAATCCGGGAATAGATGTTGAGCTGGTGAAGGGAATAAATGGGGAAAGACTATTCTGGCAGCAGAAGCTTACGGCAGAGAAGTCATAGAAGAAAGGGCAAGTATGAGAGAGGGAAAGCGCAAAGGTTAACACTAGGTTAATGTTGGGAATGGTACTGGGAAGCTAAAATCCAGAGGGCAAACTGAAGCATGCCATTTTGTACAGAAGTTTGTTGTCAGCTACTAATGCTGTTATTTCTATTCTTAAGTAGGACAACAAAATAAAAGATGGGGTTACATCGCCTGTAGCTGGCTGCCTCTAGCCAGAAAGCCAAATTTATCCTCATGTATTTCTACTTAAATAGAATAAGTAATGGAAAAAAATAACCTTTTATGTTATGAACTGTGTTTTATAGTGGGGAAACAGATTGGGTTGGAAATGTAGTAGATTTCAAAGTTTCAGTTGTTTTCTCTCCGGCTGTGCTGTGTGGTGTAAATGAAGGAAAGGTTAAGTTTACCCATGATAATTCCCTCTCACATTTATATTATCAATCAGCCTTTGTAGCTTTTTGTGCTTTTATCTATTGTGTTTTTATTGTAATCTTTACATATGAAGTTCTCAATTCTGCAAACTCTTGTGCTCAAATTTATTCACGAATGGCTCTGACAGATGTGCTCTGGAAGCCTTAGATGCTGCGGTTTAAGATGCTGCCAGCTGGTCGCCTTCTCCCCACCCCTCAGATTGCAATCTGTGCAGAAGAGCTAGAATACCTGCACTTCAGTTCGCTTCCCTCACCTTAACTCACATTTTTTTTTGGGTGGCTTGAACCGATGTGTAGGCTGGGAATGGGACCCTGGGCCCTGGGGACAGAATGTACCCCCTCTTGTTGCCCTTTCTTACTGGCTGCTCACCCCTGGCAGAAGGGTGATTAAACCCCCAGGGCCAGCAACATCTTAAAGCCTCTCAGGTACTCAAAGGTGGATTATGAGACTCCCCTGTAGTTTCAAGTAGAACATGTTTTAAGCTTTCTATTATAAATTACCTATGCTTTCAACTTGTTACTGTACCGCCTCGGTGTGGAGGATGCTTCAGTACTTGGCTTTACCATATCACCATCTTCACTTAAACTCCCACCTCATGGTTTTGTCTCTTCTTAAAAGCTCGTATTAAAAAACATAGATCTTTCTTTCATGTAGTAAGTAAGCCATAGAAATTGTCCAGTAGGTGGTTTTAGTGTTGCACTCATTGTGTGTGGAGCTGATTCCGCTGCCTCCAATTAAGATTACATCGCTTCTCTGCTAGACCAGTTTTGTATTCCTTAAGTTCTTGCCAAAAGGAAACAATTAACCTGAAGCAGTGTATTCCTTGTTTTGGTTTTGTGTCTTGACTGTCAAACTGAAAGTACACTATTTGTATAGCTAACATTTAAATTTGATTAGGTCCTTGATTTACTGGTACTCAGCTAAAATGAATTTAAAAATTAGGAGTGTACAGTAACAATAAAATGGATAAAGAGCTGGTGAGCTGCCAGCGCTTAGAAATAATGGCTGGAGGCCACTGTCAACAGTTGAGAGCTTGTGGGGCCTTTCCCCAGCGTTAGTGTCTGTTGTGATGCTTTTTGCTGTTATAGGCAATTGTCTGTGTGTAAACATAAAAGCAATAGTGACAGACGATGGATGATCACTGGACTGATGAAGAGGGGCTGAGATCATGGTAACACGAGTCTGTTAGAATGCAGTTTGTCTGGGACTGTGTTGAGGAAGAAGGAATGCTGTATGTGTGTGTAGAATGGAAGATTTTTATCTTGTAAAGCTGTGACTGCGGGAGGACTTGGGGTTCGTGAGGAGTCACCTGGAGCCAAAGGGGGTTGAAGTGCAGGGCAGTGGCAAGGAGGGCTGGTGCTGCTTAGTAGAAGTGGGGGGAGTTGTGGGAGGGTGGTTTAAATCCCTTTAATAAGACTAGTGGTGGAATGTTGCATCCACTTCTGTTTCTATGAAAAACACATCCTGAAAAATTTGAAAGCATGATCAAGGCCCTGGAAGACACAGACGTACTTCTGTTAATGATATTACGTTTGGTAGGTGGGCTTGAGAGTGGGTTCAAGCTTGCTGTGATGTTTCCGACCGCATGTCTCCTTCCCTCACCCATGCTGGACCTCAGCAAGCCCCATGAGCTATCTGTCCCACCTGGCTGCTGCAGAGCCCCTCCTACATAGTGTCGGCTGTCCTAAGCAAGGCTATGCTGCGTGTATGTGAATTTGTCATTTCTTCCCATTACACAGGGCGTGGAAGGCTTTGTTTCTTTTTTGATATATATGCATCATGGAAAGCTTTCTATAATACATTTTTTCAACCTTAGACCTTGGTGGTATTAAACTTAAGTATGGTTTTAATGGAACCACAAAGAATTGCAGCAGATGTGCAGAACAAGGATGGATGTTGCTTTCTTTGGCATTTTTAGACATGTGCTGTTTAATTTGTGAATGAATATTTTGTAATTTGTAATGAAAAGGTTAACTAAGCATTCTTAGATTGCTGTTTACCTTTTTATTCTGAAAGATAGGATAATTTGAAAGCCTGGGTTATTTCAGTATCTTTCTGGGTGTACAAAGCAGCAGACCAACAGGCTAAATGGGAAGAGGATATTCTGGAAAAATGATTATTTTAGAGACAAAACCTATTTTAAAAAAGCTTCAACCTATTTTCATTTTAAGTACACCAGTGGGGTTAAATAATATTAGTAACTTCTGTTAAAGTAACAGGTCATAATAATTTAAAACAAAAGGTCCCAGTGCACTTGCTAATATATTTTATGGCTTCAGTAAAATACATCTGAAATGATTTACAAAGCAAAGCTTCTGGATGAATTCTTCCAGTTCTACATGGGAAGAGAGCCTGTTTATCTTCATGCGTGTTTACACAGACCTATGGAAATTATGATCTAAATGTGGGTACTGTACTAAAACATGGCCATATATGCAGAGTAAAGAATCCAAAGCACTTGCATTCTGTCATTTATTGCACACAAGTAATGTATATTGTGTAGGGTCGGTTCAATTCTGTGTCCTGACCATAGAAGGACTCTATAGAATATGTACTGTACCTTGAGGAGACCTTCAAGGGGAGGGAATGGTGTGTGTCGGAAAAAGCTCAGGGCAATGGTTCTCTCTGACCAGACTTGTCTGTTTTTTAGCCTTCAGACTGAAGCACTGCCAGTGCTGGAAAAGCTGAAAAGCTGGAAAGATGTTTTTCTCCTGTTCTGTGTATCCAGTTTCATTAACTCACCTTATTAAAAAATTAAAAAAAAAAAATCTGTATGGAAACAACTGGGGTGGCAGTAAAGCAGAGTGCATGGGATAGAGTATTTTGGAAGTTAAAAGCAGAAGCAACTTAGCTCAAGTCCTTTTCAGGGTTGACCCAGCTCTCCTTAAACTTCTTCAGCTTGGTTACTGGGTTGTAGAGCTTTTGGTACAGTGGCCAGACTGAGTGGGGGTAGCAGGAGGAGAACAGACCTGCAGTTCCTTGTGATGTTGGTGTTGAATCTGTCCTTCTGAAAACTGGTCTGAACCAATTTTCCTGTGTGCTCTAGCAGGGGTATGCAGTCTACAAGGCTAGATTTCAGTCGGTATATCCCCCTCCTCCTATTAAAACTTTACGGCAGTGCTGAAGCATGCGTTCTCCTTTGACTCTAGCCAAGGGCATGTGCAAACCCCTGGTCCTTAGAGAGATGCACTCAGGAAATTGGAGTCAATGGAGTGGATTGTCATCTGCCGTTTTATCTCAGGCTAGGGTTTCTGAAGAGATGCTCATGAGCTGATAGCTATTCATTAAATGCTCTCTTCTAGGAGTCTCATAACTATTCCATTCCATTCCTGACTAGTTTGAGGTGTAGGAATCTCTCGTCAGAGGTATCTTTTAGGCCAGAGAAGGCCAACCTTTCACATGTCAGAACCCAGGATCCTAAAAATGTGCTGTCTCCAAAAGCAGCAACCCAAGGAAAAGTGTTCAATTTTGTATTTCACTGACGTTTTCACAGTAAATAGAATTTCACGTGACTGCATGACTTGAAATATCCAAAGGAGTACTTTTTTTCACTGTGTTAGTCTCAGTTTGGTGTCATCCGTTCCTTTGGCATTCTCCTGGACAGTGAACCCTGCAGCAAAATTTCTTCCTTGCGACACACACACACTATTCAGGAGCAGTGGGAATAGGTGGGGATGTAGTCTCCTCCTGTCCCGTGGTCTTATAGGGAAAGCCATGGAAAGCATCCTGGCAGACATTTGCACAAATGGTTGCATCTGGGACCGTCAGATGTTCACATGACTTTCTGCTATTGAAACTGATGCTTTTCTGCTGGTTCACGATTTTTCTTTTTGTTGCATTTTCTTCCCAGCTGCACTCCACACTTGTCTCCTCTGCCTTAAAGTGAGGCAAGTAAACAGTTTACCACATTTTTCTGATGGCTATCAAAGCTTATTTTTTCATTTGGTGCATATAAAGGTTTTAGCCTGATTTTGATCCACTCCTTTAATTCAATTTTTGGTACAAGATTCAGGTTTTTGACAGATATATCAATGATCTTCTATTCCCTTTTTGCCCAAATAGAACAGAAAGCTCCTCAAGAGATGGTATCATGTACCCTATTACTTTATTCTTTATCTTAAAAATCGTTGCCTTTAATGGGATCTCGAGGTAGGTTTCAGGAGAGCCAAGTCGTGAGCCATTTAGATATAATCTGCAGTGAATGTGCTTGGCCTATTGTTTTGAACTACTTTGGAAACTACTGAGTCGATGTTATTTAAACCATATTAAACTCTTCACCCAGTTATAGCCTAATCCTTCAAAACCTTGGTTTTGAGAATGCTGCTGCTAACATCTATGGGTCTGTTCACTAAGCCTGACTGTTAAGCCCATTACGAAGTGCTGTAAGGCTGAACTTTACATTTGATATGTTAACACTAAGTTATCTACTGGTTTTCACCTCAGACAGTTTTAAAGAAAAAATACAAAAAATGGTGTATGCATTAAGGCTATAGAAATGGATGTCAGCTTTGTCTTCTGATCTTTATGGGGAAGATTTGACAGGTTATTCCATCTTTAACCAGTTACTAAAAAATTGAAGAAAACATAGATGCCAAAATGACCAAATCAAAACTCTTTAATGTTTCTTTTGCCTGGTAACTAGAATAGAATTTTTTTTTTTTTTTTTTTAGACTGAGTTGCTTTCCTGAATGCCTAATACAGCATGTGAGGCAACGGGAACAGTTTTAAATTATTTTTGTTCATTCATAAATCCATCTAGTTAATACTTATTGAGCTGCAATAGTTCCAGAGAAAGGAAAAAAAATCCACATTCATTCTGAACGCTGGATGGAGAGATTACCTTTTAAGTCCTTTTGAACGCCAGGTTTAGTAATGGAACTAATAATTCAGTTTTGCTGAAGTGTTACGACTAGGTCTACATGTAATGAAGTGTTATTTGCTGCTGTCATTTGCTGTTGATGGGATATCAATATTAGAATTAATGGGGAAAAAAGCTGAAACTTAGCCTGACATACTTCTAAAAAACAATTTTTTAAAAACTGGGTGAGTGGAAAGGAAAAATTCCAGCAGTTTCAAAATGTCTTGTTTTGACCTATTTCTTCAAAGAAACTAGTTCAATTTTTAAATAATTCATTCAGAAATCCTGGATTTTTAATGGTCCAAGATAGTGTGAGCAAAAAAAAAGGCACAATAGAAACAAAAAAACCCTGCTCAATATATAATTACTAATGTTCTGATTTTTTTTTGTGTGTGTGAATAACTTCAAAAGTTAAAAGATTTATAAAAGGTTATATCCCATTTTGCAATACTGAAAATGTTTTGAAACAGATTTTCTGTCCTCTTGATAGTTGTGAACTGTAGTTTAAGCTGGATATGCTAAAGGGAAGTGTAATTACTCCCTAAATATCTCTTCTCACTTAAGAAAGAAATAATAATTTCCTTTCAATCAAAAATGAGCCCAAGCTTAAAATCTACAAATGAGGAGTTAACAAGTGTATATAGTTAAAGCATCCAGGCTTATATCAAGTTATGACTTGTGGCAGTCCCAGGAAAGGAGGAACATCTGGAAAAAATTGAATTTTGTTGCTTCCCAAAACTAATGAGAGGGGAGGGTAGAGGGGTTATTTTCAGGTTTAAAGAAGGGAAAGAAGTGTTTTTTCCCCTGTTGTAACACCTATCAGGGTAAAACAAAGTTTCTGAGGTTTTGGAATAAGACCTCAGTGAAATCACGTGGCGCTGTATTAAATTCAAGAATTGTAACTTCATAGCATATTAGAAGTGAAGTGCTTAGGCAGACTTAGCTGATTTGGAAATTTAAGGTCTATGACCTCTAGCTTTATACCTGTTATTTAAATTATTCCTTACTTCATCAAAGGAAATGAATGCTGAAGGGGTGTTTGGCAGGAATCAAAGAGGGAATAAAACTGCCTGGATTTAACTGAACCGCAAAACCTTCACTGCTGCTGCTCAATTACTGAGATGGAGCAAATAATTGTTCCTCATCGTTGCTCTTGATGAACTTTTAACAGGCGAGGCAGAGAGCGTGTGCTTTGTTTCCACCTTGCGCAGTTGTGGTGGTGATGGTGTCCTCCGTCCTTGCCCTCAGACCACAGAGGTGGCTGTACAGCATCTGTGGCAGCTCCCATGCAGACTGCATCCATCCTTGGTGGATGTGCCTCTGGGCACTGGGGTGGTCTGGATGCCTCTTCTCTTCCCACCCTTTTGATTTCTGCCATAGACCCATTAAAAAAAAAAAAAGTTTAAACAGAGTCCGTTAATTTGAAGAATGTTATTCTGAAATACTGCATATGGTGTCATTTATCATGTAGTTTTCCCTTTAGCAGAGATTACTCTTTCCGCTGGGAAGTATTACATTTTGAACTATGTGGCAAGGCAGAATTGAACCACATGTATGCTTTTTACCTTCATGAACTGTCAAGGATATTTTCTTGATGCACCAATGCCATCATATATTCATAAAAATTTTAAAAAAAATGTTCATCTTTGAACGTTTGGAATTTTAAATTTGTTCAGATGAAGATCTGTCTTGATATTAAAATGAATATATGTTTCACAGATGGTATAGCTCTTCTCAGCTCTGAAGTGAATACGGAATTTGGTTGTGAAGGCAAATATCAAATCCTAATAATGAAAAGTAAACGTAAGGTGCATAGAATTGCTACAAATAGGAATATTCTTCTGCAAAATGTCATACTGTTTTTATAACAAGCGTAAAACCAATTGCTAAACAGGTATCTTCTGTATAAGTGATGTTTTTATAAGTAAGTTTTGCTCTAGTACATTTTGGCTCTTCCCATAGAAGCTGTGACAAGCTGTAGCCTACTGGGAATGAAAGGAACCTTTGACATTTTTAATAGCCTCTTTTTGATTAAAAAAACCCAAATTTACATAAGTATGAAGTCTTTTAAAAAAATCTTGGGTTTCGCAGTCCTTGAAATTTTCAGTTTTTCCTGACTGTCATGAATACATTTAATGATAATTTTTTTCAACTCTTCAGATATTTAAGAACATTTTACATCTATCAAAAGTAAGTAGACTTTTTACTAGAGGACCAAATGCAAATATTTGGGCATTAAAAAAATCCCACCAAAATGTAGGTACTTAGGGGAGGTTTAGGAGCATAGCAAGAAAGCAGGATTGCCAGAGGCGATTTGGATTCCTTACCATTGCATGTTTTTCTTCCTTTGCTGTAAAGGGAGCTGAGGTGGCCTCCTGCATAACTTGGGTGTCTCACTTACCTTCCTGTAAACAGGTGGGACTAATCTGGCTTGTTGATGAAATCTATTTTTTTCATAAAATATTGCCTCAGGATTTTAAAATGTCCTGGAGAATATGCTGAGTATACATATGGTCTATGTAGTACCTGTGTACTACTTTTGTTAAATAAATTCAGAGCTAATTTCATGCATTTTGTAGGCACTGTATAAGTAACAAACAACAGAGCAGCTCCTTTCTGTAGAGTGCAAAGGGCACTTACTGGAAGTAACAATGTGCATTTTGTTCCTCGTGCTTACATGAAGCTGTGAAATAGCCTGATAGAAGTCAGAATAAAAGTTGTAATTCCTAGATGATTTTAATCTTGGGGTATGGTACAGTGTTTTTTGTCCTTGTGCAGAATGTTGAGATTATTTTAGCATCATTTGTTCCAACTGGAGTTATATATCTCACTTTTTTTATTCATTTTCCCAAAATTAACTGAATTTAAATCACCTTTGCTGCTTTCAAGGTTAAATTAAGTAAAGAAATGTTAAGTATCTTTTATTAAAAGAAAATGAAATAAATCCCCAAAGAAGGTAGAGCTAGATTCTGTAAGAAGCACCACGGGCAGGTGCTCTTTCCTTTGAGATAGTAGTCTCATCCTTTGAGAGAGACTTTCCAGAGGAATGGTAAAGACTACTGTAAGACTTATCAGTAGGACATGATTTTATTTCAGTTTTTGGTTTGTTTGTGTGTTTTTTATAAGTAGTAGTAACAAAGGTTTTTAAATTCTTTCTCTTGGCTAAAGTATTCAGCTGTATTATTCTTGCCATTTTGGCTGCACTTTATTTCCACTGCATTTCTTCCACTGCTGTACAGACAGACCTTAGTTACCCTACTTCAGCAGTACACCAAAGCCAAAAGCCAATTAAAATGACCAGCAGCAATTATCTCCAAAATACCTACATGCAGATAGCTTCTCACTTGAAATGCAGTGCTGCCAGTTCTTTGGAATAATCGCAGAGGATCTGATGTGCTCCTTGGATTTTACCTGAGGAGGATAAGAAGCTATTTTTGCTCTCTTGTAACTTGTAAGGGTTTTAATATCCGTTATTTATTAAACTATGAGCTGTGGATTTAACTGGTAAAAGACCAGTTCTTTCACTGACCTCAGTAAGCTTTGAATCATATTTTAAAATTATTTGTTATGAGTTCAAATTATCAACCTGCATTGCCTCCAACAAATAAAAAGAAAAAATAGGGATTTTTAGGTTAGATATCCATTTGCAATTAAGGGTAAGGTACTTTTGCATATATGCAGATATCCACTATGCGTTCACCTGCATATTTCTCACAGCTGAAGACTTGGCCCAGGACTTTTATGTTCTGTAGTGGTTCTTGTCTGTTGTGAGGTTTTACTTGCTTTTCTCACAACCAGGTAGACATTTCAGCTGCAAAACCGGTCATTGCATGGGTTGTTTCTTTAAGGTGCTCTCTATTAGTAGGCAGCTTATTCCTGAAGAATACAGACATACTATCAAATATCACCACTAAGAAAGTTTGTACATGTGCACATACGTAGATCTTTGTATGTTCACTGATTCACGCTTTCAGCCTTGTCACCGTTAATAATTTGTATTGCACCACAAATGCACAAAGTGCAATCTTTGTGCTACATAGTCCCTGTACTTATTTTTAATAGTATTTCTAAAGTCATTCAAGCTGTGTTTCTATGTCATTAAATTAATTGCTTCAAAATTTTTTTTTTTTTTTTTTGGTTGATACAAGTGGTGTATGCACCGAGAATAGTGAGTTGGCATTTAAACACTACTGTGGTGAGACCTCGAATGAACATTCAGAACTGGTCTTTACGTCTCAAAATGCTATTGACAGTTGGAGGCAATTATAGGCAATTTATTGTGTGTATTAGTTATTATCAGTCACTGCTCACAAACAAAAGAGGAGGAAAAGCAAAAATGTGTTTTTTTGAGGGTGTAAGCCTTCACAGGTGAATTACTAGAGGGGAAGAGGGTGAAGGAACAGTGAAAGGAACCACAAAAACAAATACATCTTTTGACTTTGTAGTATCTCTGAAATAGCAATAAACAAAAAATAATTCCAGTGAGCCTTGGTTCATTTTCTTAAAACCATCTTTTATAGAAGCTTGGAAGTTGAGGAGGGCTCACATTGCCTTCGAATGATCTGAAATTACTCTGGAAGTATTTTAGCAGTCTGTAAAAAGAGCAGTGACAAGCTCCTTTACATGTTTTTCAAATGGGTATGTGGTCATTAGAATTCCAGGGAAGGAAGGCTGCTTGGGTAGCATGGTGTGCTGCCTATCCCTTCAGTTTGGCAAGGCAATGGAGGAGAGGCCAGATCCTTCAGTCACTGACGTTGGAGGCAGCAGAGCGGCCAGAGGCAGCTGGTAAAGAGCGAAAGCAAATTTTGTTCAGTAAAGATAAGATGACCGACTGTTGTAGGATGCTATTTAAGTGAGGCAATACTGCTTTTTCAAATCACTTCTTGACTCATAAAGATTCCAGGCTTTTCCTTTATGGAAGTCTGATCAGTGTTGTGTTGGAAACCACTCCTACAGCAAGGTTCATAAATAATAAATATTATATCTTATTAATCCATATTTTAGTTTAACTCTGGCTCATGGCAAGTTGCTTCCTCAGGGAATGCAGGATTCTTTACAAGAGAAGGTGATGAGCCACGCTCTCCGAGGAATTAAATTGTGAAAACAATCTCGGTTTCGTACATGCTAATATAGATCTGTTATTCCCTTTCCACATCTATCACAACACATTTTAAATTGTGGCTGATCTTTTATGCAAATAGCTGTCTTATTAGACATTGCGGCTGTATGTGCTAATGTCTCCGTGGGTTTCTCGGCGTTTGCTATCTAACCATCAAAGCAGTGGAAATGAATGATGATTACTGCATCCCTTTGAAGAACAAAGAGGAGTCAAAGTTCTAGATGTAGGAGTCGGTGACATCGAGCCGCACGGGCAAATGTGAACATCTCTGTGGCTCGTATTGAGTCAGGAGATAATTTTTGCCCGTGTTTTCTTCTTGTGTTTTATTGTCACTGCTAAAACTGGAAACGTCTTTCACAGCTGTCGTTTTGTTGCAAAACATTAGTAGGCTATTGAAATTGTAAAAGGCAAGTCAAAACAGTTTCTAACACTGGCATAAAAAAGCCAAGAACTAGTTTTGCAGTGTAAAATGCATCAGTTGTCTCCTCACCTAGCTGAAAGCTCAAATGGTACTTTTATTTTCCGCTTGTATTATGATGTGAACATTACATGAGAAATACAACTCAGTCGAGATAATAGCTGGGAAGCATAATAGAGAGGAAAAAAAAACCCAGTGGATTATAGCTCACTGCTTATGTGTTTCACATAAAATGGGAATATTCTCTGAATTAAACAAAGTAATGTATGGAAACATTAGAACACTCTAATTGAATTTTCAGATCAAAAATAATGGCAGTCTTTTATACCTTGTTATTATTCCTGAATACTTTTAGAGAAGGTGTCTGGTTTTTGAGCACCAAAGTTCATTTTTTGCCCTATGTCCTACACTTTAAATTAAGCAGCCTGGTTCTATCTCTGTTGTTCTAGATTTGTCACTTGCCATTAAATACCAGTAATTCTTATAGAATAAATAAACACAAAAGAAGAAACTTTATTGTTTTAAAATGGATGAATAACTAGTGGGATAATTCCTGCAGCTGTGTTTCCCAGACAGCGTGCCTTGGCAGAGCCTGGGGAAGCTTGTCTTGCTGTAATGCAGCTGGTTATGCCTAACAGAAAAGTAAAGCTCTTGCAGATACTCCAAGGCCATATGTGCACAATCTGCAGATGGTTTGTGGCTACCCAGGACGGTTCAGCCACAGTTTGCCCTTGGCACTGTGCTTGCCAAGTCAGTGCCGAGTCCTGTTGGGAAAAGGCAGTGTTGGCTGTTGTGTGTCTTCTGCACTCGCATGGTAAATCTGGCACTTGTGAAAAATGTCAGTCCTTGGGTGAGCACAAGGGTTGATGTTGGGATGCTTGTGTCGTAGCGATGGTCAAATGGTGGGGCTTATCATCACTGTGATGAGTGATGTCTTCAGCCCAGATGGAATGGCTGAAAACCAGTGTTTTGGGCAATGAGTGTGACTGTAAAAGCCAGGTATTTTTTTACTATGGAAGAAGAGGTGAAATGAGCATGTTTGTAGAATCCTACTGTATTTTTTGAGTGACAGCCCTGCAAGGGGATGAATAAAAGACAGTAAGGTTTTGGATATTGAGTATATTGGGAGTTTGCTAACATATTACTCAGATGACACTTGTTCAGTTACATGGATGGTGTGGGAGCACCAAATTACTAAATCTGGCATCTTTGGATGAATGCTAGTGCAGTTCCCTGTGCAATCCTGGTGTCACCTGCTTCTCATGTTGCACAGTGCAAGCCCATTCAAGAGTCAGGGCGGTTGTTACCTAAATCCATTAAAGGTGATTTAAACTTTCAGTATTTTGTCTGGGAGCTGTAAAATGGGCACAGCCCCAGCTCTCACCTTTATTCCCTACTTTCTTTTCGTTTACAGATCTCTAGGGCCCATGGCGGGAAGGTAGGAGAGTGTGGGGTTGCTGTGTTTTAGAGATTTTGTTTGTCTCACACAGGGTGGCTGGAGGGCTGTGTCTGCAGGTGGGTTTCCTGAGCAGCTACACCTGTGATTGCACACACGCCTAGTCCTGCCTTAGACTGCTGGGTGTCGTGTAAATGTGTTTGCCAACAATACAAGCAGCTCACAATACTCCATTCACTTCCCGGTTTACTAAAGAAAGAAATTATGTAGGAATGTAATTCAGTGTTATCAAATGCTGAATTACAGTGCAATCAGTTTATATCCTTTTTTTTTTTAGTTTCAAACGAACAGCCATTCTGTAATGTTAATAACTGATGCAATGGGGAAAAAGGTATGTTTAGAATTTATCTAATAGTCTTCAGACTAGTGATGATTAACTCCACTGTCTCATTGTACTCTGGGAAGGCTTATGTCTTTCTGTATAATCGTGTAAATGTTGCTTGTTACAGTTTTTTCTGATGTTGTAAGTCATTGATTTCCTTAGTAACTTATTTAGGAATAATGCCTTTTTTTTTTTTTTTTTTTTTTTTTTCCAGTGATTATTTTTTTTAGAATTTTTTTTGGGAAAATTCTTTTTTTTTTTTTTTTTTTTTTTTTGACAGTGATTTTTGGATTGAAAACGATGGGTAGAAAAGATGCCTCCACAGCAAGGACTCCTGTTGACCAGTACAGGAAACAGATAGGTAAGAGATCTGAAAAAATGTTTTTGTGTGCTTAAAAATAATCTGTTTTATTCAGCCAGACCAGTTATTGTAACAAAATATATTCTTCTTCTTTTTTTGTTTTGCTTGAGAGTGGTGCAAAATAACACACACTCTAGGGAAACATTTTTTTTTATGCTATTAACTAATTCATTCAGCAAAACCCTTTATGTAGACAGTATTTCAAGTAACTTGATAAAGTCCCTGTTCTGTATTTGGAAATACTAGTGAATTACTGCAGTGCAGCAGCTCCATGATGGTTCTGAACTGTTGAAACTTTCCTGCTTGTCTCCAGTTTAAAATACGGGCATTTCTAAAAAAAATACTCTTCCTGCTTTGTAACATTTTTTGATACACTGAATGATACAGACCTTTACATTGTATAACTGCATTTATTCTCACACTAATGGAATACTTTCAAGATGTTAATAATTTATTTTCCTAGGTCTTTTTCTGTTTTTGCCCGTTGTATGTGTAGGTAACTTGTGCACAAAGTCTGCACATGCACATACACAAATGCACACGTGCACAGGTACTTACATAGCAGACTCCAGTCCCTATTTCTTTGCTTAAATGCAAAGGTAAGTGACTTATTTTTGGAATCCATATATGAGGGTTCTGTCTCTCTAGGTGTTAAATAATATTATAAAGCAGACACAATATTTTAAAAGTATGTATATAAAATGAAGTACCTTAATCTATACTCAGTTATTTAAGTAAATGACTTTGTTTTACAGTTGCTAAGCACCCACATCTGTGTTTAAATATGCAGAAAAATAGCAAGTGTCTGGGAAAAAAAGGCTGTTTATAATGTGCGTTCTCATGGTGAAAGAGGTAGGGGTATGTGAAAAATCATGTTTTTATAATGTCTTAATTTTTAGTGCTGCCTTATTATTTTAATATAACTGTTTTAATGGTCTTTTCTTCATTTAAAGTTGAAAGTAAGGTACTTTTTTTTTTTTTTTGATAGCTGTGGAGTGCTCTGTATTTCCTAACTCTGGTCAGTTTGTGTGGCTGGCTTCCTTGGTTCATTCTCCGAGATAGTTAGAAACATGGCTGAAAGCTTCCGAGTACCTTTATGGTTGAGAAGCAGATATACTGGAAAAATGTTTAAATATATGGGCTCTCTGCTTTTGTGTGATTTAGGTTTTGTGTAGAAAACCTTGCAAGGAAACTATTACCCAGCAGAAGATGACACCACAAATATTTTACCCAAATGAGTTTGCTGAGAAGTGGGAGCCCTGCAGCTCATCTTCGGGACAACTCACCCCATAGAACTGGGTGTTTGGAGAGAGGATAATTGCATCAGCTTTCTGGCATTTTCTCCTCATGTTTTCATCGTGGTCACTTCTTTTTCAGCCACCTCCTTTAGGGTTGCTTTTCTTCCTTTTATGCACGCATTCAGGTTGGAGTTGTTTTTTAAAGTCTTCCGCAGGGTGAACGAGACTGGTGATCGACAGTGGGATCCCTGGAGAGCAGGCTGGGCTGCTGGAGGACCAGGGTGGTGTAAAGCTGCCTCTGAGACTCACAAAATTAACCTCCCTCTCTTCCACAGCTTGGGTTACTTGCATGTTACTACAATGCGGTGCCACGGTTGCACATCTCACACCCATGAGGTGCCAGAACTGATCAGCAGTGCTTTGAGCAGGAGAGAGGACACTGTGCTGTAGCAGGGGGTCGAAAGTATTTGTATCAGGGCTCAGCACTCAGAGGGATCCCGTTATGTTGCTGACTCACCGTTTTCAGGCTAGCGTGTTGCCTGAACAATTTGGCACCTTCCCTGTTATACGATACAGGACCGTGATCCATTGGGTACTGCAAAATACAGTGTCTGAGGGGCTCATAATAAGCTCATTTTCCTTAGATGCAATGCGTTGCTCTTAACTTGGCAAAAGCAAGTGTTAAAAATTATCGTAGGGAAGAATCTCACCCTGGCAGGAAAATAAACTATATAACCTAGGAGGTGTTTCTGTGACTGTAGTATTCCTTAGAGGACAGAGAACAAGAACTAAAGTAGACTATCCACTGCCTTTTGCTCTGATGATGGTTGTTTCAGCTCCCACTCTGGTCATTCACTGATATAACCATAGTGTTTGCCAATGGAAATTAGTTCTCAGAACTTAATGAAAGGGTTGGGGGGGTGCGGTGTTGAAAATTTATGGATACGTTTTTATGCTTTAATGTTGCAGGCACGTTTGAGTTTTATTCATAAGCATTTTGGGCTAGCTTTAGGCCTGGTCACTGAACTTAGTGGATGATACCTCTAGTCTCATTATGTCTTTAGGTGTATTGTAAGAGAAATAAGTGTATTATTGACAAATATTGTCCAATATATAACTTTTCTTGCCATAATAAATATGGAAATCTTTCTTCTTTTTTGACATTGCTTCTTGATTTTTTTTTTTTTGATCTAGTTTTGCGTGATGATAAGTCATTTGTTTATCACAGAATCACAGGATGGTTGAGGTTGGCAGGGACCTCTGGAGACCATCTGGTCCAACTCCCCTGCTTAAGGAGGGCCACCTAGAGCCAGTTGCCCAGGACAGTGTCCAGATGGCTTTTGAATATCTCCAAGGAGGGGAACTCTGCAACCTCTCTGGACAACCTGTTCCTGCGTTTGACAACCCTCAAATAAAAAGGTTTTTTTCTTACTTGTTTCAGTGTGTGCCCATTGCCTCTGGTCCTGCCATTGGGCACCACTGAGAAAGGCTGTCTCTGTCCTCTTTGCACCCTCCCTTCAGGTATTTAGATATATTGATGAGGTTCCCCATGAGCCTACTCTACTCCTGGGTAAACAGTCCCAAGTCTCTCAGCCTTTCCTCATAGGAGAGATGCTCCGGATCCTTAATTTTAACTCCTCTTGATCTTCATGATCTGATTTCTTTCAGATACTTATTAGAAATTGTACAGAAAGAATTTCAATTTTTTCTTAAAATCAGTTCATCAAATAAGCCCCAGATTTGGCAGCTGAGGTACTTCTGCAGGGATGCTTTAAGTGCGAGGCTGCTCAGTAGAAGACCCCCCAGAATACAGAATGCTGGCATGCTCCAGGCTCATCTGTTTTGGAGATGGACATTTGATCCCTCTTTCCCAGATAGGTTACATCTGGAAACAGTGGGCAAACACATTTAAAGTTCTAAATCCATGCTTGGAGTGAATACTGTCCTTTGGTATCTATGGATTCTTGAAAATATTGCGATGAATGCTGTCTGAACAGCTATCTCTTGCTGACTAATGGTGTGGTATTATTTTTTAGCTCATGATTTAATGTCTTCTAGCCTTTTTGGATAAAACGTAACCAGAGTTCAATATTTTTAATACTTTTTTTGATGGAAAATGCCAGGCTTCAAGGAACAACATGTCACAAAGTCATATCAACTTCAACACAATTTTCAGTTAGATGTTTAGTGGAGTAATTTGAAATAAAAGCAGATTTTTAATTTCATTTTGTTCCAAGCTTTCTGTTTTGTTCTGGGTTTCCATACGGCGTGCCACATGTTTGCCCTGTGGCACGTTGCTGATCACTTCAGTGCAGCCATTTGCCTTTTTCTCTCCTTCATGAGCACAGGAGCGCTGGTGTCTTGTTTGCCACTGTGCCGTTAGCGGTTGCTGTTTGCTTCAGTAGCGTTTTCAGAGGATTCCCCCAGCACGGAGATTGATATTGCTCTTCTCTGTCAGCTGGCTTTCAGCCATCTCTTCTGCCACCAGCCAGAATTCGTCTGTAGTGCCTCGTGTTCAGCAAGTGCTCTGGTATCCGACAGCAGCGCTGCCTTTTCTGCGAGGAGCAGAGGCAGCCTTTTAGTTATCAAACCAAACTGACACTGGCTTCGTGAAGACCGTCCCCAGGTGGGACAGGGAACAACAGCAGCAACCTTTTCAAACTGGCTTAGACTGCGGCTGGAGGAGGAAGGATGGCACCGAGGGAATCTGTTCCCCGTTTGGTTCCCCATGAGCAGCCAAGGCTCCGGAGGAGGCATGAGGAAAAGTAATTTTAACACTCTTTATTCATCTCTCTCTCACATACCCAAACATATACCTGTGGTGCAACAGCAAACAGGGCAGCTCTTCTATGCAGTGTTTCCTTCTCACTGCTGCTGTTTGTGCTGCTGTGCTTAATTTGCTGGGATCTGAGGAAAGGTGTGAGGCAGTATGCATCTTTCTGCGTTTATACAGCTTTGCTCTGCAAATGCTGTGAAAATAGCAACAGGTTTTGCACCATATTTGCTTTGTTTACTGTTATGTGCGCTTTAAGTTCCCAGAACAATTCCACATGTATATTTTCCATCCTTCTTCGTCTGGTGTGTCGCTTTGCTCGGCATGGAAGCTGCAGGATTTCTGGGTAGTGTTCATGCCTCGTGTGATTGTGGGATCCTAAGCAGGCATACTGAGAGGATTATAGCGTAACTAAAACCTGGTCTACAAATCATGAATAGACATACTTTTGGCTCCCATTACTATTGTGTTGCTATAGCATAATTTTTCATGATGAGAGGTTGTTTGCCAATCATTCAGCCTCCAATTTGTAGACTCAAAGGTCTGCTTATTGTCTGCTCTCTGTCTTCTGACTTGCCAGCTTTACCCTTTAGGGGCTGGGGCAGCATAGCCCAGGGGACCTCTGGAGTAAACAAGGCTCCTCCGTCTCCTGGGAAGGAGTAAAAGTTACAAATGAAAATCAATTATCTTTTTTGATTTGGAAAGCACAAGGTTCTAGGCTGAGCACGATGGCTCAGTGTCGGAGGTGTTGCTCGTTAGCACGATGGCTCAGTGTCGGAGGTGGTGCTCGTTGGCATAGCACGTGCAGAGTGATGGGGCGGTGGAGGAGACTGGGAGTCCTGAGACCACGGCTGTAGCAGTACAGGAGAGAAGAAAGAACTGCCCACCTGAACTAACAGATAAAACTCTGTGGGTAGAGTTGCCCCTTTTTAAAAAACTCCTCGCTGTGGGGAACCGGTGAGTTGACCAGAAGAAAGGCACCTCATCCTAGTGCCGGGGGTTATAGTCCCACTGTAGCCTGAGCTTGTCTCTCAGCGTGGGCTTGGTGGGCAGAGCTGGGCTGGCAGCAGCAAGAACATCTCTGGGGTTCCCACCTCCAGCTACCAGCTCAGTCGTGAGCATGGACCTGTTGCCTCCCTGTCTCCAGAGGGAAGCCCTTCATGTGGCAGATTGCCATCTCCAGTTGCCCTACTGCTAAAAGACGTGTCTTTATTTTCTACCACCTCACCTTCTTCTCTGTTTTCTGTTCCTGTTCACCTTTTCTATTCTTTTACAGTTAATGTCCCTCTGCCTTCCTTATCCTGAGTAGTGCCATTATATACTCAAGCTGACTACTAGCAGTCTTCCTTTTCAGCTCAAAAAAAGGAAAAGTGTTACATTTTGATACTTTCTTCTGAAATATGTTACATACTTTGAAATGAAATGTGATTGATTTGTTATGGATCAGGAAATGTTTGTTATCAGCATCAAAATTTTAGATTTCATTTGTGAAACAACAGCAGCAAAAATATTTGGACTGATTTGTGCTGGAAATTTCAAAATTGCACCATTTGTCATGAAACAGGGATTTCTGTGTCTTTTGTCTGTTAAGAAAAGGCACAGGACCAGAAGGCAGAATTTGCATCATCGAGATCGGTCTCCACTGTCACAAGCAAACATATAGCAGGACTGATGTCAGTGGAATGAAAATTATCCAACTCATTGTTTTAATCAGTCTTTTTTTTTTTCCCGCCCCATATTTGATATCAGTTGCCTGTTTATTGGGGGAAAGGTAGGGAGGGGCAGAGTACAGAAACAAATACTTGCTATTCTAATTTGAGACAAAAAGGGAAGAGATCTCTCCTACTATTTATTCAGAGTGCAAAAACAATCCAAGGAGTGGGCAGTTCCAGTGCATGGCATGCCCCCCCTTTTTTTTTTTTTTTTCTCTCTTATAGAACATTACATTTACCCTCATGAATTTTTCTAATAAAAATGTGCTATTAAGCACCTAATAAAGAGAAGTAGGAAAAATCCCTCTCCTTTTGCTATTAAGTGTGACTGTTGGCAAATTTTGGAATCTTTTCCTGTGCTGAGTTTCATACCTCAGAGTGATATGCCATGGGTATCACATGTAGTCCCTTTTCTTTTGTTTGGGAGGAGGTTGTATGAAGAATTCATTTCTTTATCACCAAATTGAACTAGATCTTTTGGTCAGTGATTACTGTTTTGATTTCAGTTTTGTGCCAGTGGCATCACTTCTTGGAAACTAAAGCAGCTGAGGAGAGCACTGCTGTGAAGTGAAGCCTTGCCTGGCTGTAATAATTTAGCCCACGTTTTGTGATGATTGGGATGTTTTTAAATATGTTTTATTGCTTTGGCTTCCAGCATAAAAGGAGAGGCAGCTGCTGAGCCAAGGGGCTATGGGAGCATGTACACACACCATGCGGAGATGCTAAGGAGGAAGGTGGTGTATCTGACCTTTGGCTCCCATCCCTGCTCCACAGCAAAAGCCTAGAGTTTCTTTGAACTTATTTGATTATACTACTTTTACTATACATTTATACTCCGCTTGTTGAATACTTTTATACAGATGGAGGCTCATAGTCTGCTCTTATTTTGATCTCATCAACAGTATCACTATTTCACTCATTGAAGTTGCTATGATTTTTTTTTTCATAGGTGTAAATGGGAGTGAAATTTGACACACTGTCTGAACTGCATTTCAGTATGGTGTTATTTCAAGCACTTCCAATTCCTGTAAGGTATCTGGTGTCTTCAGGGCTCTTGCAATATACATATTTGTGCTTGTACTTATTCTCAGCTTCTGATCCATTCTCAATGGATTAATTTCTGCAGTCAAAAAAATCAACCTAAACCAACCTCTTTGCATCTTCTCCAAAATAAAGAAAAAATTCACTATAGACACATAAGCATATATATTACATATCTAAGCACATAAGCATATATATTACATTCAGAGGCAGAGTAGTTTAACATTTTTAGAAATTCTTTCAGCAGGCTTTGAAAATCTTAGCTTGTATGTGTGAAGGGTGGACTTCAAAGTACTCACATCTCAATGTGAATCTGTAAATCTAACTCTAGACACCCATTTCTAAAAAATCTCAGACATAATTTTTCTATGTATACAGTGTTCATGTATATGCATTCTCTGCATGTGGTGCATATGCTTGTATTTGTAAGTAAAATTATGTCAATATAAATGGGGAGTTGGGCAGTAAACTACAAATCTGATTTCCTCTTATTTCATCATAAGGCAGCAGTGCAGAAGGCATAAGAATGAAATGCCCAGTGCACATGCATCTATCAAGATGTGCTTGATGGAACTTTAAGGTGGACAAACTGCTTTTCTTCAGCTACAACGCTGTGAGATGTAGTGCTTTTTTCTGTTTTGGTGGGGTTAGGTTTTGTCCAGCCACTGTCCTGCAATGTTAAATCTCCGCTGCTCTTCCTCTGTCTGAAATGAAGGCAGCAAGGAGTCTAGTGAGCATTGCAGGGGCACTGGTCTAAGAAGAAAGACGTAGACCCCTTTGCTCAATTCAAGAGGTTTAACTGAAGGGGCTTTTGTATTTCACGCTTCAGGACGTGACCGTGTGCATTGCAGGTATTGCGCCTATTTATGGCCTTGAAAAAAATGTGTTAGATGTCTGTGTAAAGGGTAAGCGTGAGCATAGACCAGTCATCTGGCTTTTGTAATGGATGTGTTCACATTGGTGATTGCTATCATGCGGTCCATTAATTGCATGTTGTCAGGGATTTCTGTAACTGGTTTGTATTAAAAATATTTTTTTCAGTGGAAGCTTTTGCTTCTATTATGCCTTATTTTGGAAGAAAGTTAGGCACTGGCTACGCTGTGGTTTTCAAGGTCTTGAACTATTTATGGGATTGTGTGCTAGGCCCTACACATTACTTGCAGGCTTTAAGTGTTGGATGGGAAATGAAGTAACAGGGCAGCAGAATTATCTCAGTAAGTTCAGATTGCTAGAATGAAAATGTAAAAAGGCATTTGCTTAGTTTGAATTACTGTTGCAGAAATTGCAAACATCATGCGACTATCTTTTGCTTTTACTCGATGGTGAAATTTGTGTAGCAGTTGGATCAGTACAGCAAAGAGCACCATAAAGTGAACAAAGAGCTCTACAATAAGAAGTGGAATGGGGAAAGTCAAATACTCTGCCCTGATTGAGTGCTCTGGTTGCAGTTAATAAATTTACAGATAATCTAAAGCAAGTCACTAATCTGTTGTTCAATCTCTGAAATACTTTACTTCAAATCTGGTCCTTGTCATTATCCTAGCTGCACAGATACCTATTTGCCATGGGACTAACTGAGTGAGTTTTGCTCTGCTGAGGCTATTGGTACTGTTCTAAAATAACTCATATATTAAATAATATTTTCAAGAATTTTGACTGTCTGTTAGATTGGAAAGGTGGAAAAAGCCTACCTTTTCCTTAGTTTATTTTCTGTGATTACCTTATCATTATAACTGTATCTGCATTGGTGCTATAAGATTTATAGCAATACTGATATCCTCGATTGTAATATTTGATTTTTCATTGACAAAGTAACAGTAATTTTAAATGCATGAGGGGTTTTGTTAGAATTATTTTTCATAGGGTATTTTAATCAAATAACTGTGGGCTTTCTCATTCCTAAGTTTTGGGGTTTGGATGATCTAGGGTGTGATAGGTAAGAGGATGTGACACAGCTTGTCACTAAATCACTTGCTTAGGTTCAGCCTAGGTGATATTCGTGGGAAGATGGTAACTACCTGGCAGATGTTGGGTGGCATTTATGATGTGATGTTTGTACATTCAGTTCCTAGTGGAGAAGTGTTGAAAAACATCGTTATTTTTTGTCAGTCAAAACAGAGAGGAGCTGGATAATGAACTAGCATAGGGAATGAAACAGTGTCTCAGCCTTAGACACGGACCCTTCAGCTCAAGGTTATGGCATGCTGATAAGAGCATTACACAGCTTCACTGAAGCTGTTGTGAGTAAGTCTGAACTCAGGGTGCGTTAAATCCTTCAGCTTTGGACCTCTTGAGCATAGTGCCTGTGTTGACCTGCCTCTTAGTGGTGCTAATTAACTTGGCGACAATGCTGTGAATAATGGCAGTGCATCTTCTGGTTGGAGGCTGGCTTGCACCTAACCAGTTCACGTCACATGAGTGTGCTACTGTTTGTGTAGACCTGGCCTGAGGGACCTCCAGTCACTGTCACGGAAGAGGTAGAAGAAGTTTTAAGTTAAAGTAGAATGCAGGTGGGGCACCGTAGGAGTTTGCAGGCATTGAGTGGGGGTGTGTAAGAATCACCTTCTGTGGGCTTCTCTTCTGATGAATGAAAAGTCTGAGTTTGAGCTGGTGATTTGTGTCTGTGCTTTTAGGTTAAGCAAGCCTGGTACTACATTCTGGCACAGAGGCCAACTGACATCAAATGACCCTGACCACGCTGTTGAACTCTTTTATCCCCAAAACAGAGTGTCTTCTTGCAAACTGCTTATTGAAAATTGCTCCAGGCCCATGTTAGCTCTTGAGCCATGTGTAGGAATTGCTTGGGAGAGGGCTACTCTGGGCACAAATTGTGCCAAGGACTGTTGTAACAATTGGAGGGTGCAGACCATCGAATTCCAGTTCCTGTTGATGTTGCAGAATATATTGGTACACTTGCAACCAGATAGCCAGAGGGTACAGTTTGACATTACAAGGTGACCTTTCGCAACACCTACTTCTCTCTACTTGTTCCTGTCACCATGTCACAATGTCACCGTACCATCCTCTGGGATGGCACAGCTGTTTGTGTGCCATTTTGATCCAGCTTGAAAAAAAGATGTGCTGGGCAGTTTTTCAATTAAATCAACTCCCTGATCTGCTTCATCATCTGGCTGCATGCACATACTGAGCTAATATGCATCAAAGAGCAGGACGGCATGCTGCAGGCTCTCCAGTATGTGGCAAAACTCAGGCCAACAACTGCCATAAGCCAGTATTGCTGTTGAACATATTGCAAAGCCAAACCATACCTTGACTGAGTCTAGAAAGTGTCTTTGTTCCATATAACATGCAGATTGAACAGATTAGGAAGTGTAAGAAGGATTCACTTCCTTTGTAGGCTTCCCCCAACTTCTTAGAAACACTTTTTATTTCAGTCTGGTGGCATCTGTAGGTCAGATCAGTCCTACTATCTGAATTACTTTATGAATAATAACTACAGTAGTTTAAATCCATGTATTTTTAGAGGTATTTTACACTGTCTGTAGTGAACAATTATGGTGTCCATACATGTGGAAGGCACAGCAAAACCTGAATGCCCTTCTACACTGACAGGGTCCTCCTTACGGCCCTTCTTGTAGATGGGTGTCACATAATGTTCAGGTATAGTACAGTGTATTTTGCCTACTGAACATAGAAAGAAATAGAGTGAAGTGACTAGTGGGTTTATCTCTGAAGAAATACTTTTCCAGAAAAGATAGGCTGCAGTCTTTTCTGGAATAGTTGGGGACTGCGCAAACTAGAATGACTAGAATGAACGGCACAGGGAGAAACATTGAATAAATTGCAAATCAAATAGAACTGAAGGTACAATCCCTAACATACTTCATAGTGTGAAGTGTCTCAGAAAATCAACCTGTTAAGTACAATACCAGATGGAAACGATTGGTAGAGTGACAAGAAAATCAGCCTCATGTCTGTAACACAGGAGGCTCCATGTATCTTGGTAGGCAGCTTGGAAAAGCACAGACCCCATAGCATGTATTCCATGGATGATTTTCAGTCCAAATGGCTTAATGGAAAAAGCAAATGCGACGTGTTGTGTTTGTGTATAGAAAATATCGAATTCTAGTGAGTAATTGTCATGAAAAGGACAAAGAGGGAAGTGCTTTCGTGCACTCTTCAGAGAGGGAGAATAAAATATTTTGGCTGTGGCAAAAGCAGAAAAAATATAGTCCACAGAGAGTTGTCTTCCCCGTCTTGCTTATATCACTGATGCAAAAAGAGAAATTAAAAAGTATAGTACAGTGCTAACTTTTTTGCTGTATCCAGCTACCTTTTCAGGTAATTTTTAGTCCGAAGAGAAACACTTCCTACAGTCAAGAGCCCGTAAGTAGGAAGGTTGGATTTTGTGGTGGTGGAGATTTGGGACAGGTATCACACTGCTGAATTTAGCAAAGTTATTTCAGATTCTCATCCTTGTAACTTGGAGCAAAATCCAATCTGTAAGTGTGAAGATAAAATGAATAACATTTAGATACTGGAAAGGCTTATTATGTTTCCTCCCTCTTTGTTTGTTGTCTGTTGTTAAAATACTATCAAAGAACAGTGCATGTTGCTAACTTAGTAATAATTTTTGGAAAAGTTTCATTATAAAGGAGGCTAAACACCAGTACAGGTTGCCCAGAGAAGTTGTTCTCCCTTCCATCCTGAATGATTCTGACATTCTCTGCCAGTATTCTCATTTGTCTTTCAAATGCTGGGAATATTTGCTTAGAGTGGTATCGTTACAGAGTCCTACCACAGAAAAGGTTCTTAGAGCTGCTCAGTATGCTCCTTTGCATGGGCAGAAAACTAATGATGCGCTAATTCTCATACACCACTATGTGAGAATGTCAGGGTGGGTTGCATCAGCATCCTAAAATCTGGCTTGTGTCTTTAGTTTGATGACCAGCTAGCTCAATGTCAATGCTGTCAATTCATCAGCTGGAAATCTTAGAGGAAAGGTTTCCTTGTTTCTGATGATCACCCAAAGTACGGTCATGAAAAAAAGAGTGGTTTATTCTTGTATATATTTAGAGATAGGAAATATTAAAGCCATTAAATAAGGCACTAGAGACAGTGTGTTTCAAGTACTGAGTGTGCTTCGCTCATCCATGTGTAAGAGATAAATCAAAAGTGAAAGAGATGCTGAAAGAACCACTGGGGTGACCAACAAGAGCCTTGTTTAGCACAGCTGAACACGAACTAAGACAAATATGGTTCCTTTCAGTGAATGTTTCTGGAGTAAACACTTGGGAGAGAAAACAGTCCATATAAATCCAGTTTGTGTATTAATTGTCCATAAACAGCTGGAAATTAGAAGGTAGTTTTCTACCAATAGGAGACTGAGCTTCTTGAGTAATGTCCTAATTGTAGTGCTAAAGACCAAAAAAACCCCAAAACTCTAACTTGTTTTCCAACTGATCTTTTCTATGATCTTTTTTGAACAAAACTGAATGCAAGGAGTGCCCTCACTAGCAGAGAACTGGATTTCAGTAGTTCACCAAGTCCTTCCTAGTCATATGTTCCATATGGACAAAGTTTCACTGTGAAGTGGAGCAGCTTTCCGAGATATTTATAGCTAGAAAATACATTTGGAAGGATTACCATAACTTTCTGACTGTAGTTTTACTTGTGGAAAAATTAATACTGAGTATTTTCACCAAAATCGATTTCAGAAGAACTGAAAACATGATGTTGAATTTCCCAGGCTTTTTCTGCTGTGTTGAAGAGAATATGAAATTCATGCTGAACGTCCAGGCTGAAAAAAAAAGAGATGAGGGAAAAAAGGACACATTTTGATCATAACATTAACCTTTGTTTTTCAGTGACCAGAAGAACTAAGAATTAACTTGATGTAAATCTCCATTTCATGCATGTTTCACTCAAACGTTAGTTGCAGTAATTTTGTCTTAATAATTTATTATCCCTTATTCTGCATATGCAAAATCCCATTGCTGAATTTTTAGAACTTGGCATAATCACATCCACTGACTTTTTTCTTGGAAAGGTGTGCCTGTCATAAGGACTGCGTTGTTACTGGCTTTGTTTACTTCTGTGTTTTTACATCTATCTGTGAAAGCAGACATTAAGAAAAACTATTTACTCCAAATCTGAGACAAACCTGGAGGTTGTGAGGAACTGAAAAATGACTCTAAAAACTTTTTCACTCTGCATGCTGTGTATAATAAATGTGTCCTTTCTGATATGTTTAAAGAATGGACTCAGAGCAAGAAATGTTAACAGAGAACTGTTCAGGTAGTTTACAAATAACCTCTCTCATCTGTCCTGAGCAATACCTGTGCTGTCTGTTGGGACCCCACCGTCATGGGAGGTGGGGAATTTTCTCTGCCGATGCTGCACATCAGGATTCTCCTGCAGGAGATGCACTTGAACTAGGACCAAGTCGCTCGTCACCTAATGGTGATGGTTGAAGATCTGTGTTCTGTATCACATGCTAGACCACACTAAGGGACTCTTCTTCAGCAAGGGAAGAGAGAGTGGGGTGTGGGATTACATAGGACCTTTGTGAGCCATATAAACAGTTTGTGAGGGAACAGGCATAGCTAAAAGTTAGTTTTCTGTTTAATTCTGATTAATTTTGTATGCTTTTAATTCCAGAAACTGTAATTGCTTTATACATAGATTTATAAATATTTAACATGCATTTTTAATGATTAAGAAATTGACTTTAAGGGTCAGTAGCAGATTTGGTTATTTTTTCAGGTACTTTTTAATTGTTTCTCATTATATTTGTAAATGTAATTTAAAAATCTTTAAAAAGAAATTAATATATGCCATCAGAGAATCATCTCTAATAGATTACAGTCATGAGTGGTTTTTTCACTTCTGTTAACATGATTAGACCAGGATCTCAGTTTTTGACCAAAGTCTTGCAAGGAAAGGAGATTTCCCAAGGTCATACAGTAATTTTATGGAAGATTCAGGAACAGAAAACAGTTCCATGCTTTCCCATGCTTTATCTGCTCTAACAGATCAGTTTTCCAGATGGTAAACTATTTTCCTCAGCAGTCTTCCCAGCTTTTGTGTGTTTCCTACAAGAGGCAACATACTTAAAATATCATCCCATGGAATAAAGTTTTGGGAAAAAAAATGATGCTGAGAGCAATCCTTATTTCTTTGAATAAATTGCCCTAATACAGGTCTTTCACTGTTTAAATTGTTTATAATATGGTCATGTTCAAAATAAGGCTATTACTGAAAATTTACTCATTGAAACATTGACAGAGCAGTGATGCTGGTGCAAATGATGAAATAAATCAAAAGGTCTCAGATAAACTTGTTATCATCTCTCTGATGGCAAGGTGATTGGAAATGTACAGCATTTAAGTTACTTGACAAATTTTGTGCCTAAGGAGACGGTGTGAAGTAAAGCCTAGCTATTCTTCGTTGTATATTGAAGATTGCAATATTTGTGAACGATACCAGACGTTCACCTGAAGGCAGCAAGTCCAGTCCTGAAGTCAGGAGTAAGATGCCATTATTTTGGATGTTTTAATACATTATGTGGACGTGCACATAGTTACTTTTCTGTGAGCCTTCAGAAAGGGAAAAGGATGGAATAATATGCTTGGAAAAATAAAAATTTTAATAAAATAAATAAAAAATAAAAATTTTAAAGTTAGCCAGGCTCCTCTATCCTATTATCTTAACATAAACATGGATCTCATCACTGGCTGTAGCCCAGTTTGGTTTTTGAATGTAAAAGTGTGACTCCTAATGTGCCTTCAAGACATTATTACACCTTTAGTTCTGAGGTCCATAAACCATTACTCTGGGTGCTCATAAATATGCATTTCCTTCACACTTTTAAGTAAGCTGCTATTGCTGTCATTCACTTTTAGTTAAGACCTGTCAGGTGGTGTTGCTGTCGAAGGAAAGAAGTTTAAATTATGGTTGAACTGAAGATGTGTAGTTCTTAGGAGTGCTAAAATTATGAGTGAGTTGGAGAGATTATTCCTCACAAGTAATTTTAGGATCTCAAGGGATAATGGTGATGTGTACAAGAGATGTTCCCTTCTCCGCTAATTCCATTAAAAGCCTCTGATTTCTGCATTGCTGGAGTGAGACTCCAAAAACCTGCTTTTCCATCTTATATAATCACTTTCACAGGATCCTGTAACATCCACCTCTGCTAAGACTGTCAGTACATTGACTCCTGGAATGGCAGTGATATATAGGTCTGACAAAGCATCCTTTGCAATATGCTTCATTGAAGTGAGAACTGCAAATGCTGATAGTATTACCGGAAACCTTTTACTTAGGCAGAATTAATAAATTACAACTTCTATTTTGGGATGGTCTTGTACTATACAGTCTAGAATGATATGACTTACTGGTAAGGAATTACTGCATCTTGGTAGACAGCATCCAATTTATTTTCAGTTCTGAGAAAAGCATTATCCACTGGATAGGACACTGGATCAGGAGTTAAGATATCCAGGATAACAGTTGTGCCATTCTTCTGGTGCCTGACCTCATGCAAGTCTCTTCACCCAGAGGTCTTTTGTTCCTTCCCACACTCTTTAGACTGTGTCGTCATCCTTGGGGTGTGATATGGGTGATCGTTCACAGGGTGTCCCCCTAAGCTCTTGCAGCTTCTCTGCACCTAGGTGAACACCATGAATCCCATACTTGGACTCAATCCATAAATTAATCCATTACCCACAAGATCTAGCTCCAGTCCAGGCTCTGTGTGGTTGAGAGTTGGGAAGCTTTTCTTTACCAAGTTGTGACCGGTGGCGAATTAACAGTGAGTCAATCTGAAGCAAAGAATGTTTTTAATCTTGGCAGCAAGGATGCAGGCTGATGTTAAAAGGGATTTCAGGTGAACAAGACAGGCATTAGAGAGAAGTGACCCTAGCTTACCCTGAGCTGCACTGTCCCTGAGGCTCTGGCTCTGGTTCATCGTGTGACTTTGTCCACATTCTTTGTTTGCCACAAGGCTTTTTTGATTTTCATTAAATTGGATATATTATTTAATGTTGGGTGATGTGCTAATACCGTTCAAATACTGCCATCTTATTGTATGTGAGAACAGAAAACTGTGAAGCTGTTAGAAATGGATGTGATGTGGTATCTGCAGCAGAAGTCCTGTACTCTGTTTCATATGGCCTCGTCTGTTCCCCGAGTGGCTCAAGTTTTCCGTGCCACCCCCAAGTCCTCTCTGTTCCAGCTGGGGAAAAGGAAGCTATGGGTGACAGGTTGTGTCCTTCCCTTCCTGGTCTAGCTGTCCCCATCCCTCCTCTAAGCAGAGCCTCACAACAGCATGGCTGGTCAGGTGTGGTTGTGGAGGTCGGTGGCTCCTTGGAGGGTGCTTGTGGAGAAGCAGGCCGACAGGAGAAGGAATGATTCCAGATCCGTGTGGTGCCACAGTCCCACTGTCACATCCCCACCAGATAGTGTGGGGTTAAATACAGCAGAAGGAAAGAGATCCTTCCCTCCTGAAACACCATTGACCCTTTATCCATAAGGTTTAATATTATTGTTACAGTACTTGGTGATGTTGCGATGCTTGTTCAGCAGTCACTGTTGTGAATGACTCAGTGATGTTATCTGGCAATAGCATGATATACATCAGAGTAATTGGGAATGAATTTCAAATTACTGGGACTGAAAACATTTTTCAGGCAGTGGTTGGTTTGGTTCTGTTTATGTGCTCAAGAGGTTAAACTTATCGCCAGAGACATGGTCTGGAAAAGTTTCTTTCTGGTTCAGATAGACTAGGGCTGTTTGAGGGGGTTTTCTTCAGAATGGAAAGAGGGAAGGGAGTATTGCTTTCCTTTTGATCATTGTCTTAAAATAATTTATATGTGTGTTTGGTTTTTTTCCAAAAAAAACAGCCTCGTAGGGAATCTTTGACCTCGGTTGCTCCTGTTCTCCTTAGGTCAAAAGAAAGTAACTTATGTAAGACAACGGGAGAAATTTCTGGCTATTTAGCTGCAGGGATAAGAAGAAGAGAGATGTTTTCTGGGACATCTGTTACATGGATATGCCTTATTGTGGGCAATTGAATTGGATGACGTGGTCATCAGTCTCTATATTTTCTTTTATTGTCTTTAAGTGCTCTCAGTGGAGAACGATTAGTAGCATTTTCCTACCTTCCTGCCTAAGCACAGGCTAGCTTTTATTGGAGCTAACCTCTAGTAATTATAAAGCCAACATCACAATAACAAGCAAACAGATGGGACATATAATATTCATAAATTATTGAAGGCAGTTTCCTCATCCTTCACAGTAAGCTCTTCAGGACAGGGACAGACAGTGTCTTGTAAGCACCTACAGTACAACAAGGAGGTAAGCAACGGTCAACATGATTTGTCAAGTCCTTGTCTCTTCTCTGGCAGAGTAGCAAACCTTATTGATGGGGAAGAGGAAGAGGTGCCGTATGTATTGACCCTGTCAAGATTTTTTGACAATGTATTCTGGTAAACAAACTAGAGATCCATGAATATGGAGCTGTTGCAAGATGGGTATCAAATTGGTACAAAAGCTGTCCTCGGTAGCTGTTAATGGTTTATTGTCTGTTTGTAAAGGTGTAATGAGGTGTCCATAGTGGTCTGTCCTGGACCCAATATTTTAATTGCAAGTAGGATGATGAATTTAGTTTGCAGATTATACCAATATGGGAGGCAGTAAAGAGGTAAGAGTTTAAGATTAAAATTCAAACTGAATTTTAGAAATTAATGAAATGGCTTGGGAAACAGAATATAAGCCAACAAAGAAAAGGGAAAGATTCTTAACTTTGGTAGAAATAATCAACCTACAGACTGAATATGGGTAAGAAATGCTTAGGCAATGATTGCAGAGAAAGGGTTTGTAACAGTGAGCAGATTTACAGGCAGACTGTGATCGAATATGTAGGGAGAAAGTATATAAAAGATACCAATAAGGTTTCAGATCAAGTGATGTGTTCAGTTTTGTACAAAGATAGAAAAAAAAAGTCCAGAGGAAAGCAAGAGGATCCCAAAAAACAAAGACTAAACAACTGTGACTGAAGGACTGGTTCAATCTGGAGAGCAGAAAACTTGAGATATAATGGCAGTCATTAAATATATAAAAACCTTATGGAAAGAAGAAGGGAATAAATCAACTGTCCTCCAAGTCTATGGTTGATATGGCAAAAAGTAATGTACTAAGAGTTCAATAAGAGAGATTTAAGTTAGATATTGGGCATGAGGAAACTTTTCATGATAAACCTAGTGAAGCAGCGGGGGAAAGCTATGAGGCTGTGCCATCTCCATTTTTAAGGATCTGTTTTTCTGTAACTCTGTGGTCCCTGTCTGGAACAAGATTTCTGGATGTGATCTTCAGGTTGGTATCTGTGACAATGATCTCTCTTTCTCTTGTCTTTGCTACTTAGCTTTTATCTGACGTATCCCCTTCTGTTCAGCTTTTTCCCTTATTAAGTGAGCTATGAGTATATCTTCAAATGGGATATATTAAAAAAACAGTCTTTTAGGGACTGAGATGGCAAAGACCTGAAGAGGACTCTCAGGACTTGCACACCTCTGGAACAGTGGTGCTGCATGCTGCCTCTGTCTTCCTAGAAAGCTATTTCCATAAGTCTGTTTCAACTTATTTCACGGTAGATTACATTTTACTCTATTTGCAGCCAAAAAAGTTAATAAAATCAGTGTGAGCCAAGTTGGGGCTGGGCACAGTCTGTCTCAGTAAGGCAGAAAGGCTTCTTGTGTGATGAATGTGCCCCTCTTGCCTTTTTCACACCTCTCATCATCAAAGAAATAGGATGATAGTTTCCGTTGTCCAAAAATAATCTAATCAAATGTTTGATGAAGATATGGCTTTTAATTGCATTAATGTTGGGTACTTCACTCTTAAGCAGTAGTGTTTTTGTTTTGCTTTTCTCATTTTTAGAATTTATGTAAAACATGGTTGTTTATATGAAAGTGCAACTGCTAGTAGTTGTTCCATAGCAAAGTGTTTAAAATGTGCTCAAAGCTGCATGTGCACATTAATGCATGTGTATGTTGTATAGATGAACAAGAAGTGAAACACCCACTCAGTTGTCTGTGTCAAATTAATTGTGTTAATTTCTTCTTAAGAAAGGTATTTAATGTTTTCATAGTTGTCTGTTTGAGTATGAAATGTTAAAGAGATTGTTGGAAAGGTTAATTGCAGAACTGCCGTCGTGTGTGTTGTAGATACTCCTTTTACATGGAGCTATGACTTTTTAATGGCTGTAGGCATGCACCTGTTGCGCTTAAGCAAAAGATTGTAAAAGATGATTTAGCACTGAAAGAGGTGAAAAAGGACTGCCCATCAAATAGCATCTAGTAACCATCAATATTTTTAGTGTTGTTCTTCAGATCGTTTATTATGGTCTTGCAGTTAATTGAGTATATTCTGCAGGTATTGAAAACAATGGAATTACCTGACTGATTAGCTGATATAAATTATTAATGTTATTTTTTGTTTTGTACGTTACTAAAAGCTAGTTTTCTGAATTTCTTTTCTTAACTGCTTATATAGATTGAAAAATATTCTGTAAAATAAGTATCAGAAAAGGTGCTAATTTATATATGTTCTTAATTACTCGTTACAATCAATGTATGTCTAATACAAATTTTAAATGTAAAGCATTTCTTTAATGAAGTGCTGCTTTTCATGACAACTCATAGCAAATTCTGAGGGATTTTCTAAGGGATTCTGTTTCCAGTCAGAATATTATATTTAGCAAATATTACCAGACTTCT
The DNA here is from genome assembly GCF_000699245.1 of Pterocles gutturalis. NCBI lineage: Eukaryota > Metazoa > Chordata > Aves > Pterocliformes > Pteroclidae > Pterocles > Pterocles gutturalis. The sequence goes on along the minus strand of NW_010130603.1, from coordinate 100,195 downwards.
GTTTTGGAATCAGGGAAAGATACAATAATAAAATGGGTATATTTTGGTATACTTAAGTATGCTTTATATTTTGAGTTTTTTTTAAATCTTGCATGTAGCATAAAAGGAACTTATTCATTTTAATGCATCCTTCTTGTTGGCTTAAAGCTGAAATATAGTTGCTTCAAAATTAATTTACCCCTCATGAATGACTGGTTGGATTATCTTTGTAGCATTAAATGTCAACCCTGAGCTCAAAGCACATTGTGTCTACGGTAGAAAGTTGTCCCTGAGCACTTAATGTTGTGTTAAATGATGATGTGTCCTTTGCAAATGTATTATTAGTGTCAAGCTGTTCCGTCTCTCAAGATTGAAAAATGGTCAGTGATTTGAGCTGCCATTAAACCTGAATAAAAAAGAGAGAGGCTGTGGGGGGTTTTCATGCCTTTTCTGAGTACAGACATACTCTTGAGTATGTATAAGACATATCAAAATGTTCCCGTTAACCTAAGACTCCAAAAACTCCATTTGGAGTCACAGCAATTAAAAATGAGAAGATCTCACTTCTGCTTCTCAGGAAAAGAATGGTCACTGAATTCTGTGTGACACTAAGAGCACAAAACCCAATAATAAATACTTGAGAGCCTGGTCTTGTTTCCGTAGACGTGTGCTGGAGTTCTGTCGCCAATTCTCAAACATAGATTATAACACTGTTACTGATGTGTGATTTGATACCTGATTTTACCTGAGGTTGGGCCTGAAATTCCTGTGGAATTTTGTTTTCCTGAGATTCCTCTAACATCCTAAATAAACAGTTATTTCCAGTTTTAGAAGTATAGTGTTATGGATGAGTTACAGTGTTACGCGTGTTTGAGATGTGTCCTGTGTGAGGAGACTTTCACAGAGTTTCACTGAATTGAAATTCTGTTATGAACATACAGTGACTTGTTTAAAATCTCTCAAATATGTTTAATCACATATTTCTGTACATGCATCTTAGAAGCTAGGTGCCTAAGTACCTTTATGGATCTGGGTGATGTTACAAAGCCCTTGAGAAAACACTTCTTTCCCCATGCTAGACCCCGAACTTACTGGCATTAATAAAGGCACATAAAGAAAAATTCTTCTCCTGTGTATGAGATGATAGAGCCCACTTTTGAGGAGTCCCAGGGCACATAGGAAAAAAATACTTCTATCAAAAATCAAACTACTGTGAAGTTATGGAATTGTTGAAAGTACAAACTGATTTGAGCTGTCAGCCATTTAGCTGGTTCCAGGAAGGTGTTCCCTGATGAATGGAAAAAGGCAAGTGTGGTGCTCATCCTCAAAAACACTAGGAGGAGGACATGGATATACTAGAGTGAGTCCGGTGAAGGGCCAAGATGACCATCTGGAGCACAGTGTGTACGAGGAGAGGCTGAGAGAGCTGGTTTGTTCAGCTCTAAGAAGAGAAGGCTCAGCTGAGATGTTATTGCTGTCTACAAATGTTTAATAGGAGGCTACGGACAGAGTGAAGCCTAGCTTTTCTCAGAGGTACACAATAGTAGGACAAGAGACAAGTTAGAACATGGGAATTCCAATTAGATAGGAGAAAAATGTTTTTACCAGAAGGATGGTCAAATGTTGTAAAAAGTTGCTCAGACAGATTGTGGAATCTCCACCTTTGGAAATACTCAAAACTCAGCTAGACAAGCTTAGCTACACTAGCTCCTGGAGCAACTGGAGATAAGTTTCCAGTTGGATCCAGTTTAGAAGTTGGCTCTGTTGTGAGTGGAGGGTTGGACCAGATGACCTCCAGAAGTCCCTTCTAACCTAAACTGTCCTATGAGTCTGTAGCTTAAAGCCCCAGGGACCATAGCTGGCACACAGGAACGGTTCTGAAGAAGCAATGTTATGATTATGTTCCATCTTCACAACAGTGCTCTGTAGTACAGGTATAGCTGACTGGCTTGGGAACTGTCACAGCATAGCTGAGCAAGGGTGGAATTCATCAGGGACCACCAGCTAAGGTGTGATTTTAAATGCATTTTCCAGTCCCTTCATGGCTCTGTGATGTTCTCTCTATAGTAACACCTAAGATAATTACTGCAAAGGTAAGTGGGCCATGTCTGCAAATGTCCCAAGAGTCCAGATAAAATCATGTAGGAAACCCATTCTTCTTTTCCACTTGTCCTTTAGATCTAGTTTCTTTGGCTTAGATTCATCCTGCTTAACCTTAGAGGTGAAACCAGCCCGCCTGACATGGGTGCTGAACAACTGTAGGTTGTTGACAACACTAACCTAGGTGCTGCCAGGGAGCACCCGAGGCTGTCCTAGACTGCTGTCACTCACTCATTGGAGAAGGCTCTCTATGGGAAGTAAAGACAGACCTAAACGAGCAATCACCTAAACTGAAGCCAGGTGCGATGGTTATGACCTTCTATGACTTGCATGGAAGGAGGTTGTGGAAAATAGTGTAGACTGAGCCTTCCTTCATCTTGGACCTTCACGCCTGCCAGCCCTCCTGTGACAGTAGGGCAAGGAGGTGATGCTTGAAGTCAGACTGTGGAAACCCTGGAAAGACCAGAACACCATTTTCTTGTTCTGTGTTTGTTCTGTGGGGTTTTGTGGAGGGTTCCTGGAACCTTTGCTGCATTTGAATCAATAATCACAATAAGAACATTGACTTCAGCTGAACTAGGTGTGTGATTGCACACTTCCAGTTTGACAGTAGTTCTATTACACCTTAAACGATACTTTAACATATGAAATGGATTCCTACTGTATGGAAAATGTCTTACTAATGTTTTGATTGTGATTATAATACCAGCACAGAAAGATTCAGGACAGCAGTTTGTTGGTTGCTACAAATTATAGTGCAAGTGTTGAAAGGAATTTTAAATCTGTAATGTTGATTAACAAATTTTGCTATCTGTCAGGTTTTTTGGCATGCTGTAAATAACTCATCTTCAAATAATTTGTCTGAGTAATTAAATTTAGATTGCACTTTTCTCATTTCAAATATTTTGACTCTTATCTATTTGCTTTTTCATTGTGGCTTAATTGGTGTGGTCTATATAAACGGACAATAAATTTATATACCTTTGTTATAAAGATCAGTCAGTGAATAGAACTTGGTATTCATCCCAAACAGAATTATGATTGAATGTATTTGCAAGATTAAAGCACTGAATTTACTTTTTTCTAATTAAAGGCAATTAAAGATTTGCAGACACAAATAAAAGACAATGAATTGAGGAATAAGTGTAGAGCTAGTCCATTTGCAGGTGAAAAGAAGTGCTTTTGAAGCAGAACCAGCTGTATTTTCATTGAAAGAATAACAGTTCAGGAAGCTTTTCTGCATGTGCTTGCTTGATAGCATAATGTACTCATAAGCAGCTTACGCAGTACAGTATTCAGAAAATAGCAGTGCATTAATTTTTAAAGTAGCAAATGCAGGCAAAGAGCAATGCTGCCACATGATGATAATGAAGGTGGATATTGTAAAGTCTACTGAGAGAAAAGAAAGCAGGGAGCTCCCGAAATGTGAACATTTATAAAACAATAACTAGATATTCATATGATAATAAGCTTGGACAGCAGCATCAACAAAGGCCAAAGATGCAGTTCTGTTTCTGCTTAAGCCTGATGAATTGAAAAGCAGAGAGGCAGTCTTCAGTCTGTTATTCAATTCCAGTAATGAGCTATTGTTAGAATGAAAGAGTAAATATCTAGAAGGGCTGGGAATCTTGATTTTTTTTTTTTCTTGTGAAATTATTCTATAGATTTGTTCAGGTTGTATCTTAAATGTAGGCAGTTTTCTTAAATATAGTGCTCAGCATGTTGCATTCTCAGTTACATGTGTAACAGAGCTTGGTATGTATACAGAAGTACAGAGTTACCTATACTACCTGGGAATGTCACAGTATTTCCTGGGAATGTCACAGTATTTCTGTAGAGTTAAAAAAAAAAAAAAATAATCGCCCAGAGATTAATGAACTTCTCTAGCACATACGTATTATTTAGTTTAAGTTTTCTGTTAAGCATGGTGTCATTTGAGGTTTAGTTAAAAAGAATACTGAATATACCAGGCCAGGTCATCTCCAACCTGTTATTAAAATTATTGAATAGAAGATAATATGGGATTTCAGTTTCCTTTGTGAGTAGAGATCAGTCAGTCATAGAAATTCTTGTGAAATCTGTAGATTTTTAATCCTAGTTAGAGGAGGAGAAATTATGTTGCATATTGTATGAATCCCTAATATTTGCTCTGAAGGAGGCACTTTGGCATTTTTCACAGTACAGCTGTGTTTAGTCGCTCAAAAAGTTTATATTTCACCTTTACCCTCACCCTTTTCTAATTCTACAGCTAGTAGAATAGTCTTCATTTCTACCTGTGGAAAGTTTTCAAAGCAGGATCTGTAAACAGGGCACAACTCACTTCAGCTACTGCTGAGGTCACTTTGCCACCAAAGGACTGGTAAAAACCATGCAAGAATGATGGAAGGAAGGGGTGGGATGGAAGATAAGCTCTGGAGAGCTTTCGAAGGGCAAAGGCCTCTTCAGACCCTGAAATGGAAAGGTGGGTAATTTTTGCACCTGGTCTTGGGAGGGACTGGCAGGAGGCAGGACAAGCAGGGCTGCAGCAGTTAGAAAGATGCCTTATCATGGACTAGATCTTTTACCCCAAAAATGGAAAGAAACTTATGGACTTGGGAAAAGTTGTAAAGAAAGAAGTGGTAAATTAAAAAAAAAAAAAAAAAAAAAAAAAAGAAAAGAAATTGGGGTAGTTATTAAAAAAAAAAAAGTTAAGGAAAGGCAACACTGGAGTTTGAGAGAAGAGATGAGATAAAGAATTGGTACCAATAATGAGAAGTAGAAGAGGAAGAGATTTTGCTTAAGTAATACAAAAAGTAAGATTTAGTCTGGAAATTTTCCAATTCTGTCTTTTTGGCTCCTTCTCCTTCATATGTTCCCTCAGGAAAACTCAGTGTCTGTCTTGAATAGGCTTTGGGCAAAGCAGACAAATGGGGCTTTGTCTGATGGGTCTGTCTTCAATGGCTTTCATGGTCAGTTCCTGTGAAGAAGAAACAGCTTAAGCTGATGACTCTGACAGATAATGTACAAGAAAGCTTGCAGGACAAGTGAGATAAAACTAGAAGACATTGTGAGTGTGAAGATATGTATTCCAACCGGTTGAATTTACAGACCCAAAAGAACATAGGGAGTCTGTATTATTTATTTCTGCTTGTTTTCCAGGTGGTAATGATCAGTATTCACGTGGTAGTGGCTTTGCATTTCATAGTTCTTTATAGTCCTGTAGTGCAGATGTCTTTCCCAAAGCCTCAGAAAGTTCAGATGTTTTAAGAGTCTTTTAGTACAATTGCTGAATCTGGTTTTCATTACAAAGGACTCCACAGTTCCCTTTTTTAAACTTTTGCACTTGGTAGACTCAGACTGTTTCCCTACCATGTTTTTTTTTTTTTTTTTCCTTTCGGCTATCACATTTAGCAAGCAGAGTGGTAAATTAATGGCAGGTGCATAGATTTGGAGAATTACCAGCTCTAGAGTCATTTTTAAAATAGTCTATTTGTTATATAGGGGGGTTTAGTTGTTCATATCAGATTTAATATAAATCTGGAAGTATTCTCTAGATAAGTAGAGTCTAGTCTTAGCCATTCTATGATTCTGTGATAGCCACGATACTGCAATAAATAGTACCAAAGTGCTTGAAACCGAGGGAAAGAACACCAATAACCTTTCCCTTTTCTAGAAGTAGATTTGGTCCTACCCATAGATCTAGTTCATAGGCTGGGTCTCCTGTGCAATGTTTACCCCTGCTTGTGTCACCTTCACAGCTGAGCCTTGGAGAAGAGGAGGGAGAATGGGCAATGCGAGGAAGGAGAGATGGGTTTCAGTAGCTGAGTTGTTTCTCATTCCTAATAGGCCTTACATTATCTAATTTACAAAGTTTTCATTATCTAATGCCGTTGCATCACGGGAAGGGAAACCTCTGACTGTCCTGCTTTATTTATCGCAGATGAGAGAACAGCAAACCTGAACTATGAGAACTGAAATTGAACCTAATATTTGTCAGTTGTATACTTCTAAACTAAGGTGTTTTTCATGCTTAAAACATCTCAGATGGATAAATCTCTGTAGTTTGTTCACAAGTAAGTAAGAACATCTGGATCACTTTATTGAAAGTTGCCTCCCAACAAACAAACAAAAAAATTCAATGCTAGGTTATATCTATGCCAAATTTCAGCCTGGAGTGAATTTTTATGCATTGTAAACTCCTGCCATTTATAATGGAAATTCTGACAGCTCTTTAACTATTTCATAGCAAAAGTACAACTGCAGTACTTTAGGGAGGAGAAACACATTCACTTTCTGTCTGGCTTCATCTCATGACTTAGCCATTTTGGTGGTTCCTGCTTTTTTTTCCCTAACTGTTCAAAAAAATTACTGTGCTCCTGATGCATCCTATTATCAGATATCATTGACTTCTGAAGAATAATGCTGAAGTGGTCCTGTCCTGCAAATAAGATACATTGACTGGATTAATATATTGGAGCATCAGACATAAATAGTTACTCTGTCATCTTTTCTTTACTCTCTTCTTCTAAGAACGTTCCTTGGATATATGCCTTTTATTTTTCCCAAAATATATGGTTTCAGTTATTTTTCCTTTTGTCACGGAGTATTTTCTAAGTTATTTCAGGTCTTTTATGAATAATATCTGACCAAGGGATAATACAGAGACCTTCACAATATATAATCCCCAGGGCTGAGGAGAGATTATACAATGAAAGCAAATTCGTAATGCGAGTTCAGCAGCCACAATATGCTACAGAGAAGAGCTCTGTATTGAATATGAGCAGAGTGATAGAAAGACTGACAAAGGCAGTGGTGTGTTTCCGTGAATCTAGTATATCACTGGAGAAGACCTTTCTTTTCCAATTCACGTTTCAGAATTTCACCACTGCATTGTAATATCCCAGTTTTGAAGGTCACCATAAAATGAGAAAATTGCACTGTTGGTTATCAATGTAAGACCACATCTGGTTGAACACATGGGAGTGTTGCATGCACAAAACTACTGGGCAAAGTTTTAGAGGAAAGGTTAAATTATTTGAATGTAACAATGATGAAAGCTAAATGTAAAACTAGGTAAAATTAGGGGTTAAAAATGGCCAAAGACTTCTGCTTTGAGCATTGTAGCTCAGCTTTGGAAATAGGCAAAAGGCATGTATGCATTAGGGGGGAAAAACGGAAAGGACTTTTTTGAAAGTGGTTGTACTGAGGCTCTACCCCTCTGAGCAGTTTCTTCACAGATTCCTCTTTTCCTTCTCCTCCTTTCGTACCTTGACTTCTGTTGACTTAAGGAAGCTATGGTTAATAGCACATAGTACAGTAGTAACAGTCGCTTCAGACAGCAAAAATATCCCTGAGAGATACCAAGTGTTTTATGCTTTATTATTAAGTTGAGGCAAATGATTTATGCCATTTCCAAGTACTTGCACGTCCTCCTCTGAACTCAGGTCATATGTACTCACAGTAATCAAGAACTTGGTTGCACTATTTGTGGCTGCAAGAGATGGTCCCCATAACTTTTTATTGAAAAGTCCACCTAAGGCACTTCTTGAAGAAACTGTGTAACACGTTTCTACAAGCAGATCATGTGAAGCAGTGGTTTTATTAGCAGTTACTTGGGCTGACCTGCACATCTCTGAGTTCTGTTACTGGCAAATAATGTTCCAGTTCAGAATGATGAAACATTTACACTCACCATAATGTCCTGTATTAAACATTTATATATGCATTAGTGATGACTAACCAAAAAAAAACTATAATGAAAATTTTGTTTTGATTGAAATGTGAGGGGAAAACGTCATCTACCTTTAATCTACTTATTTACTGTCTGATGCTTAATGAACAATTTAATAAAATTGTACCAGTGGATGGCTATCCATATGTGTCTTTTGATGTCTCCCTGGAGGACTGGGTTCTATGCTGATTTGTCACTCTTGCTTGTTGCTGTCACTGTCTGTGTTAAGGACCATTGTTCCACAGATCAGGCCCCTGTCTTATAGAGCACTTATAGTGAAGTGCTGGGCTCTGGGTTGTTTTCCAAATGTTAGGTCTGACTCTTCAACTGAGATAATTGCTGACATTCTTTTTCGTCTTCTTTTTGCACCATTTTCATTAAATGTGATTTTTTACTCTAGGAAAACAAGATTATAAGAAAACCAGGCCTATGTTAAGAGCTACAAGATTAAAAGCAGAGGCCAAGAAAACTGCAGTAGGCGTAAAGGTAGAGATCTGTTTGATAGCTCGTACCACCTTTGTGTTTGTGTTGTTTCTTTTCCCCATAGATGCACTGTGTGAATATTGATTTCTGAGATATATTGTTTATGACACTTCAAAATCTAAGTGGAATGCCAGAATCTAAAATATTTATGATGGATTGCTTTTACTTAACCCTAAAATAACTAGAATAGTTGAAATGCTATAAGATTTTAAGTAGTTCAAGTCCTTGTTATGATGCGTACTTACTTTAAGTCAATAAAGTACTGGATGCTTAGAACATTGATCTTCTGAGGGAGCCTCTCTACACACAGAACAAATACTTTAATGATTTCATATAGTTATAAAAATTGCAATAAATATCTTCTTCCTCTTCCTGTCCTATGCCCAGGAGTAATTTAAAGACTGGATTTGTTAAGTAATTTAAATTCTCAGCATTGTTGTCTCAGTGTACATCCTTGTGTACTGCCTCTGACTTGGAAAACAGAAGGCTTAACTAACAATGAACCAGACGGAAAGGTACTGAACTTTCTTTTGGAAATGTCCCTTTTTCAGGCAGGTATGAAGTATGATAATGACTAGTTGATCACAGCTGTGAATACGAGCAGGGAGGCCAATGAGGAATATGTTGTGCTATCTACTACGCAGTGTAGCATCAAAACAGTATTTATATGACCACACATTGTTTACTTAAGTTACAGCCAGTGTTTCTCCTTCAAACTTATTTATGAATCAGATCGATACACAATTAGCTTAGCAGCAAGGGTAAAAACCAAGCAAAATAAAAAAATGGATCAAATACCTGGGTAGTCTAGTGAAAGAAACTTGCAGAAATGTTAAAAGGAGACTTGCAGAAATGTTAAAAGGAGAACATTTTCTTGTTTCTGGCAGATGAGAAATCAATTTTTTCAAGTTATAGCTTATAGCAAATGCCAAGGTATTACTACCAAGCTGTAACAGCTGTTGAGCTGCCAGATGATGTATTTGGTTGTCTTCCAGAATTTGCTATTATAATCACGAAACAGTGCTTTCTTTTTGCTCCTGATTGCTGATCTCGATCAAGCATTACCGTGCGATGCAGTATGTTTTCACAACATAATCTCCTCAGTTAGTGCTGTGTGTCAGGTTTTAATGAGAAAAAGTAGATTGCCTTTTTTTGTTTAAAGGATAGATTATTAACCTTTTGAGTTCAATGTTTTTTCCTTCCTTTCTTATTAAATTTTACTTTTTCTTTTAATTTTACTTTCAATGACATGACCTTTTAAAAGTGATGTTCTACTTGCAGACTTTTACCGTACAGCCCAGTTTTTTAAAATGTGCACCTTTTTTTGCGTGTCTTTCACAAATGAGAAAAATATGAACCTTGGTCCTTCAAAACCTATTTTGTTTCCTTTTTGTCTTAAGTAATTCTTGCTTAAAAATAAGGGAGATTAGGAAAGCATATGTGTAATCATGCACATAATGAAGAATCAATTATTAGTGAATAAAGAAATCAAGAACAGTTTATTTTGTGCAAATATGTTCCTGCATGTTATAGCAGACCAGCTGAGTTCTAGGTAAGAATGAGTTTTGCCATCAAGGTGCACACGTGCTCTCCAGATTGTGGGATGCTGTGTTTCTGGGCTTCTCCTAGTTGCAGTGTGCAGTGTCTCAGGTTTGCAATTCTGCCTTTAAAAAAAACCCCAAAATTCTTTAAAATATAGTCTTCTGGCTCTAACCTTTTTTTGCATGCCTGGACTTTACAATATGATTCTGGATGATCCCCAAACAGATCACAGTCATTTGCTTTGCTTCCTAATTGCTGAGAAAAGCTGACAGAACTGAAGCAAAAGGGAAGGTAATCTGAGGATATACTTGTGGGGGAAGGAGAGCAGGGCCTTTGTATGCATCCTTCTCACTGAGTCTGCTTAATGCCAACAACCTCAGGCTTACTAAATGTTGCAATACTTCCATCAGAACATGGGCAATCCCTGCACTTCTGCTGACAGACCCTGCAGTGCTCAGCATGGAAGCAAGGCGTATTTCTATCTCAGAATAAACCTACGCCTCGTCCCGTCTTGCAGTGACAGCTCTTCACCCTCCTCTATCCCTCCAGCTCAGCAGAGCTTCACCGTGGGCAGTGGATGCACCTGGAGTGTCTGCAGGGAAATCGCCCTCCCGACCCCAGGAGAGGCTGCTTAGGGACACGGCTTCTGTGTCCCTTTTGTGAGACCCCGTAACCTCTCCCCATGTCTCAGGCAGGGCTTGTTTTACTCAGTCCATTGTTAAGTTCCTCCTGCTGTCCAAGAGCAATCTTCTTACATTCGTCCACCACACCTATCCCAGATACTTCTCTGTTGTCTTCTGGATAAATTTTGAAATAAGAATTTCTTGACGTCTCCCGCTTGCTGGGACAGCAGGGTGTTAAACTGTTCCTCATGTCTCTGACTGTCAGAAGAGTCAGCAGTGTTGAGGTCCCATCAGGTTATGTACATTCAAGAAACTATTTTGAGGCTTAAGTGTGCATTCTTTTAATTGTTTCCTAATATTCAGAGCTTTTCAGTGTGCCTGAGCTCTTCCTTCGGGAAAATACATCACAGTTGTCGCTTCATATTAGCGAAGTTTTCTGATGGTGATAGGTGGCATGATTAACTTTCCAAAGGCTGGGATTTTAGTCTTCTTATATGATGTAGACCCCGATTCTGTTACCATACTGACACTTAGAACGATATGGTTTTTAGTGCTCATTGATACCTCTAGAGTTGTTTTGCACTAGTGTCCTGAAGAGGGTATATTCACAGCTGTAAACTAAGACTTGGTGTAGTATGGGTAAGGTGGGGGGCACACATGACAGGAAGAGGACGGGAAAATAGTAAAGGCATTTTAGTTCTTAATTTCTGTGAAGATAATGAAATTCCACTGTTGTGTATTCCACCATGAGAGCTGGCAACATTAGCTTAAAAAAAAAAAAAAGGCCCTATAAATGACATAAAACTCTTCAGAACCAATCCCCTGGAGATCCTTCACATTTCATTGCTGGCATACTAATTAGCTTGTCTTGTCAAACTTTGATTGCCTTGTCATTTTAATGCAAGGTTTAAAGTAACAAAGTTTCTGCCATTTAGTACTTTTTAATTTCCCCAATGAGAGATTTTATCCCTCTTGATAATGTCAGAGAAACAGCTAAGCACTAGTAACTATCAAAACTTAGTTGAAACAGGGTGACCATGCTGGTACTCAGAGTATAATGTTTGCTCTTTAAACGTGTTTAAAAATTAAATATTGTGGCAGAGCTGTTGTGCTGTCTCTATTTGTATACATGATGCTAATGCAGACAGTGCCAAAATATATGGTGTCTCTTGGAAAAGAAGGACCCTTGTCTCAAGAAGCAACTCAGAGAGAAAGCAGTATGTTGTATGTCTCCTGGTGTTTGGATAAGACAAAATTATTTGTAGCAGTACCAGAAAGGGAGTCTCTGAACCTTCTCTGTGTGGTTGTTTTATTGTCCCCCTGAAGGGGGTTCGTGCTGGTGGAAGCCCACCTGCTCGTCCTAACCAGGTGAAGCAGCAATGAGTGTCTGCACCATCCATGCTAACTCTGCTCTCAATGGGTAGGAAAGAGGTGCCAGCAGGGGGGTGGCAAGCAGAAAATAGTTTGAGGAATGTGGAACTTCAGCCCCAGATAGCTAGGGTTTGGTATGCAGAGCCCGAAAGTAATGGGAGTTCTTGCGGAGAGATGTTTTTCACAGGCTGCAAGAATGGATCAGTGGTCTGTGGGTAGATGCCTTCTCCCTTGTTGAAAGGCAAACACAAATCTGAACAGTAGTATTTTACACCCACTTGCAAAGACATAATTGACTGCAGAATACCACTCCATAGAGAATTATTAGCAACATAGTACATTGATTGAGCTAAGGAAAAAATGTTTCCTAAAAAAGTGAGAGCTTACTGGCTGTCATTCTTTTGCATATCTACTTCATCTGTTGTGTTGCTAGCTCACTATTAAGAGTTTATCTCATCTGGAACAAGTTATGTATGAACAGATAACAAGGCATTCCTAGTGTATTTTGGCAAACAGTATTCTCTGATTTCACACTGTTCATGATCTACTAAGGTAGTGAACTACATTTGCCAAGATAAGTTGGGAATATAGTTTCATAGCTTTGCAGAAATTGAGGCCACAAGGGACTATTAAATCATTTGATCTGGCCCTTCTAGATGTTACAGATCATAAAATTTCTTCCAAATACTTTCTAGGAAGTCCAAGCACTTCATAACGACCAAAATATTACGTCTTCAAACCATCTTATATGCCTCACATCAAGAGCAGGGCAGCTTAATGTGCCACCAGTGAACAAAGTGTGATATTCCCAGTGATCCCAGCAGTCAGACTTTGATCCCTGACCTTGAAATGGAAAAGAAGGGAAAAACAACGTACAAAGAGAAAACCAAAATCAGTTTGCTCCCGTCTGACCCTGGCTTGATCTGTACACATAAGTACAGTAATCATGGTGGCTTTGAGGATGTGAACAAGATGCACCAGGCAGGAGCTTAGGAGGATTTTCTGTACCATCGTCAGAGCAATAGTCCATCTTTCTCAGGCTTTGGTCTCTACTTATGACCAATCTCTAACACTTCAAATGATAGCTGACAACGACAAAACCTCAAATCCCAGAAATGAGATCAATACAATTAGAGGGAAATTTCCTGAAAGAGGAGGAAATGTCTGATCCTATAGAAAAGTCTGAAGTGCTGAAGCATGAGGTGTAATCACTTTTAACAGTGTGGTACTTCAGGCTTTCAGGATGCAGCACTGACCGTGTAAGCAATCCCAGTCTTCCCACGGCCCTGAAGAGAAGAGTCTGGAGGGCTGAGTTCACCAACTTCGAGGCTGCCAGCCAGGACCTCCTTTTCACACAAGCCCAAGTTGAAGTATTCTTCCCAAAAGCGAAATAAAAATGTACAGTTTTTTGAGAGATCTGGCCATAAAAGACTCACAGCCATGGAAATCCATATTTCCCCTGAGGTAACTGGCATGTTCAGTCGTTCTTACTCCTAGGAAATGGCATCATATTTCAAGACTCATCTAATCTAACTGCAGCTGGACCTTCAGGTGGTCTTGTAAACGAGACGGAAGGTCCCCATACTGTGAGGTGCCTTACTTAAATACAGGTATATGGCATATATAGTTATATGCTGTAACCAAGCTACCTCTTAATCTTGTCTATGATAAAATGGATACCAGTCATCTCCCTACTGGAAATCTGCCTGCCTTTGCACATGCAGAGATCACACTGAGGGAGTGGTTACCCCTTAAATCCAAAGACCTTCTTAGAGTCACATTTTTTCAAGGCAGAGTCCCCCTCTTTGTAAGTAGTTTCCACATCTTTGATACCTGTATGTATTGTCTTGCATTTAGCTATATTCAGATGAATCCTGTTGCTTTTTTTTTTTCATATAGCCAGGCCTTTTAGATAACTCTCTGCTTTGTTCATGATTAGTTTGTTCTCATTATTTGAGACCATAATGATCTTTGTTCCATCTGAAAATTTTAACAGTAAAAAATTTATAACATAAAAAACTACTGATAAATTAGTAAATTATTTTTGTTACCTTGTATTAGATGTAGAATGACCTGCATTAAGGAAGTAAGCATCCATTTTTCAATATGGTTTTGTTGAAACTCTAAAAAATGGTCTCAGTGAATGTCCAGATAAAGTCTTCCAGTTAGGAATTAAATGAGATTAAAAAGTTCATTGTCAAGTCCATGTATGTTTGTTTTACTTCTACAGGTATCCTTGGTCAGCGTGATTTTCTTTTCATCTCTTTCCAGAAATAGCTAGTGATAGTATAGCATTTCAAATACAGCAATTTGTGGTACTCTTTCACCTATTTTTAAGCTGGTTTCAGATAAAAAAAAGTACGGTTCTCCTTGGAGGAAAAAATATTAAAAAATATAAAATTTCCTGAGAGTGTGATATTTCTCTATGTGTAGGATATGAGCTACCATACATAGTGTCCAGATTTGTGTTATTATAGCCAACATTTTTTCCTCAACTAGTCCCCCATTTTTTCATCTCCTGATTAATCTCATTTAGATCCCAACTCTACAACTCGCTCCATGAGGGTGAATCTGAGGACATTATCCAAGGATTTTGGCATGAGACATATAAAACTGACAAAAAATGATAGGAGAATTAAATCGACATTATGCTGTAAAGACATGTGTTTCCTTTATGGAAAAGTTTCTGAAAAACTTAGCCAAGCTGAAATCAGTAGGATTCTACAGACATTATTCTAAATATAAGAGAATATAATAGAAAATTCTGTTCCTTTTAAAGGCTTCTTTGACTTGACTTTGAAATTTGAGAGCAGGGATGTTACTTCCTAGTGTTCTGTACCATGTTATAAAAGAAAAAAAGGAGAAAAAGTGCTGTGATCATTTTAAGTTTATTTCTATAGGACTTTTTCTATGTTAGTTAATTATTCATGGTGAAATCCTCTGAGTAAATGGATTTCGCAGAGGGATGATGGGGATGATCCATAAAGTGCAAGAGAAAGGGAGCTATATATGCCGAGCGGGGAGTATTTTAACATTTCATTTCTATGCATGGCTTAAAATACAAATAGCAAAGCCTGATAAGTATAAAACAAATTAAAATGACAATATATACTGTTGTTGCAAAGACAGTATAGTGGTGTAGCAGCTCATTTGCTATTTATGTTGCAAAATTTATGTTTATAAAAGTTCATAAACTGGATGCGGTTCTTAAGAGACTGCATATCCCTAGCTGAGAGCCGAGTGTCCTTTGTTAGGCCGTTTATTTCAGGGTTTTGTTACTCTGCCTTCTTCAGTAACTCAAAATTAAGATACTTGCATAGTTCTTAAACCTGGAATTTCAATAAGGCTTTTCATTCCCAAGGCTAATAAATCTAGCCACCCAGTTCCTTCTGCCTGTGTAAGGAAAGTAGTACAGTTATCTCAGTGTTATTCACTGTAAAACTTAGGCAGAGGAATTAAAGAATTACTCCAGTCAAAGTAGTTACTGGGCAGCCTGAGAATAAAAATGAAGATTTTCCCAGTTCCACTTCCTAGAAAACAAATCGTTAGTGGAAACAGTCCCCAGAATTTCGCTGCTGCTACCACAGAATTTCAAAAGGGAGACTGGGGAGGAGGGAGAGGAAAGGTGAACTATTGCAAAGCAGAAAGCATGGCGAGGGTGGAGTCCAAACAAGGGAAAAAACTTTTTAATACTGGAATGAATTTGCTCTCTGTGTCAAGTGTGAACGGTGCCTGCATTGTATGGGTTTGTTGTCCACTCTCCCGAGCAGATGGAGCTTGCAGTTGTATGTCACTTGTTTATTACATCCTCTTAAGATTAGTAGCTGTGTGGCCAGATGGGTCTGGGAGCACAGCTGTGGATACAAGGAAATAAATGAAACCTGTCTGATGCTGCCATGCCCTTTTGTGAGATACTGACGTGTTGCAACTGCAACAAAGCAAAAATCACTTTCCTTTAATATATTAGTGAATTAGATGTACTCTTTTTTTTTTTAATCAAATCAGATGAAATCAGGAGGATGAGGTTCAGAGGATGATATAATTCTAAGAGGAAAATTAAGTTGAAATCTGTAGCAAACAGCCTCAGGAAATTTACAGGAGCAATTTTAATGTGCTAAAATAAATTTTAAGTACATCTCAATTAATCATCTGTGTAAAATGTAAAGCAAAGGTTTCTATAGAACAAAGACTCCTGTAGAGCATACACCAACTAGGCAGTAGTATTTCAAAGTTTATTAGATGGCATATGTTGAATTATTGATCCAACATTCTGATAAACTATATAATGCATTCATGTAAATGCAAATGAAATGCTGTTCTATAGAAGAATGCCAGATTATGGGCTAGACTTTAAAAAATGAAGCTGACATAGTTTTAACTCCTTCATGGCAATGGATGCACAAAGTTTGTCACAAAGCCACCACCAATCTAGAGATACTGGATAAAATTTATCCTAAAGTGCAGGACTCCACACCAGAGATATCATCTCCACTCCCCTTCTAGTCTAAGGGGAGAAATAGGCATTTTTAGGAAGAATTCATCTGACCTCTTTTAGAGGACACAATGGATCTTACACCAAAGAGTGTCAGTTTCTCTTCTTGGATGGTAAAGGGTGTCTGGTTGTCTAGGTGTGGTGTAGGCACCTCCTTTCAGTCCCACTGACAGAGTAGATTTGATATGGCGTCTTCTGTACCTATTCAGATCAGTTGTTATAAAGTTGCTGAACAATTTTTCTCTCCTTTTGAGTATACAGCTGGACTGTTCTGATATGGGTAGTTTGTAGGTTAACATGAAGCTGAGATTTGGAGGGGAGGTTGTTGCTATTTTTCATAGAGGGAAAATGGGTTTGGGGGACACAAACTCACTTGTTCTTTTTGAGCACTCAGTGCATGATTTTAAAAACACATCATGAGGATAAGGAATGGAGCAGCGTGTGCTGTTAGTGGCACTTCCTGTGAGCTGAGGGAACGTAAGGATGTTTCTCAAATTTATGTTTCGTCTTTCATTGTCTAGCAAAATGAGAGTCAATGCTGTAGTAAGTGTGCTGTACTTTCCAGGAAAATAAAAACTTTTAAAAGTGAATTACTGTGACTTTGAAAAAGGTAGTGTTGTAAAGAGGGTGATTATACTAGGATTTATTATATCTGAGATCTAAAGTTGGAGCTTAACAGAGTCCAGCCTTAAGACAGAATATGATGATAGGCAGTCACATAATGAGTATGACGTGTAGTACAAAAACATTTTTCTGCTTCTGAAAGCTGCTATAAATCATGTATACTTTGGAAGACTCTTTTATGTTAATTAAGGAAGATGCAGCAAGTTGCAGTATTTTATGGGAAGAGAAACAAGCGCAAGTGCAAATTGTTATGCTTTTTGCCTTATTGCAGAGGGGAAGGAAGAAAAGTTCCATCCAATTCTGAAGGATTTTGTAGCTCCATATTGTAATGCATACCAGGAGGTTGGGAGGTAGAGGTAGCAATTTTCATTGACTTCCACCATACTGTGTTTGCTTCATTAAAAAATTACAAATATGTTGGCAAAAAGCAGTAACATATTGCTAGAAAACATCAAAATTCACAGTGTAAATTCATAACTTAAATTTGTGTTCAAAACTGTGGTTTGTGAATTCTGTCTTTTCTTTTAAGAAAGAAGGAATAGCATAATAAAAGGACATAAAGCTCCTCTTTCTAGGTCAGACAAAAGATCTTTAAGCCAAATATCCTACTTCTGGCAATATATCAAACTCACCAAAATCTTTATTAAAGTGAATGGATTTTATAACATTCTGAAATGGTAACCACAAAAAAGAAATCATTAAAGTATCAATGCCCTATGAAATTGTATGTGTCTGATGTTATTTTGATGTGCATGATAGAAGGGAAATGATATTTATTCCTGATTTATCTGAAAACATGGTCCTATTTCTAAAAGGTTTTGTTTTATTTTTTTTTTCTCTTATTTTTACAGGAAGTTGCCCTTGTCCTTGCAGCTATACTGGTATTCTTGTTGGCTTTCTATGCTTTCTTTTATCTTAACATTTCCAATGAAGTTGACCTTGATCTGGATCCAGATGAAAACTAGCAGATGCAATGAATCTATCATCAAGATTTCATCAGTTTCAACAAGACTACGTAGGAACACACTGTCCCTCCACTGTGAGACAGTAAATCATTCCGTTTCTTGCAGTCCAAATTCATAAGAAAGTTTTGCAATACGTCCGTCACTTTTACATTCCAGATCTCCAAAATAAAAGAACAGTTATGCCCAGTAAGTGTATTTGGTTAACACCAAAGCCCGGAGGAGCAGTACAATGCATGGAAGTTTATTGTTTACATTATTTTTTTCTCAGGCAGAGAACTTTGATGTCAAAAGACAGGTGCTATTGTTATCATGGGTATTGATGCCAGCTTCACAGGAGGAGAGTCTGCCTTGACTAAATTTAGGAATCAAAGCTTCCTAGTAACCAAATTAGTTTCCTTTTCCTATCCCAAAAGAAAGCAGAAATACCAAATAAAAAGTCTTTCCTTGATTTGTATTTAAAATATATCAAAAAAAACCCTCACCCTTTCTCCCTTTTAATCTTTCTTGTGCATGTGCGCACATGCGCGGGCATGGAGATGGAAGAAATTGTAGGAAAAAAATATCTTTTTTCGAAGCAGTCTGTCACTTCCTATATGGACTTAATTTTATGTCATCCCAGATTCTGTATGCCCATATATCTGCAGTAATCTTTTTCATTCTTTTGCCAACTGTTCAGCACACATGTGTTCTGTCAGAAATGGCACCTGGATGACAGAAGCTCTAACATTCACATATGCCTCTGAAACACAGTTCTTTGCCTCCTGTGCTGTCTGAACTAGTGTAAATAGAAAGTTCAGTCGATGTTGGTTTTAATTAGTGTATTGCTCTATTATTAATATAAAGTCAAAATCGTATTTTAATTATACTCTTCCTAGTGGTTGTGGTATCAACTTACTCTACCTATTAAGGGGATGTTGTTAAAAAAAAAAAAAAAGGCTTTCTGGTTATACAGTCATTTTAATCATCAAACTAACATGAGATGTTGTAAGTATTAAGAAACCTTTTTCTTCATGCGTACTAATAATTGGGAAAATCTTTGCTCCATGCCGTTCTTCAGTTCTTGCAAAGTACCTTTCAGAATATGCACTGTAGATAGCATTTCTGATCTCTTTGATAACCACAAGCCACTTGAAGAAGTTGGTATGTCAAAGCAGCTGCAGGGAGCTGTAAAATTCTGGCTTTATCCTGTTCTGCTTTGGCTTTGGCATATTACTGAGCTTGTGGTTGTACAGGTTCAGTTTTGATCCTTTTGAAAATGTGGTCAGTCTTTCTCTAGTTTGGATTCACTTTGATACCCAGAAAAGCATTGGTGCTGAATGTGTCAAGGAAGTTAGGAAGACTGACTTCCAGAAAAGTTATCATAATTCTGAAATTCTGTTAGCAAACTAGCTTGGCTTTATCTTTGATACCAACTTCAGGGCTGAATGTTAGGTTTAATTGCAGTTGAGATATTTACTGTCTTGTTCCAGAAATGCTTGACTGAAATTTCTTATAGAGATTTTTAAGACAAAGGGATACAAATCATAGCAAATATTATAATGGAAAATATATTTATTTTAGATTGACAAAGTCCCATTATCACCACTTAAGGAACTTAGATCAATACAGTTAATTTTTAAACCATACAGTAACTGACCATATACATTATGAGTCCCTAAGGACCCACTTCTTATCTGTCATATTCCTCGTTCACTTTATGCAACGCAAAACAACTCCTCTAGAAATCCAGAGTACAACAGTCTTCCGAGAAGAAAATGAAAGAGAAGCATAAACATATATGTGCAAATATTTCTCATTTTCTAATTATGACTGTTACAGACACAAAATCCTAACATTGATGCATTCATATGACTTATAGTCCGCTAATACTTGCACTCATGACCAGGCGCTTAGCAACATGTTGCATTTATGGTGAAGCATTATCTGACACATGGCCCGACTTTCAGTAGAGGGAAAAGCATATCACAAGCTGTCTCCTTGCATGTGACATGCCTTTCACTTCACCAGTGCCACACCACATGTCACAGAAGCTGCAGACCTCTCCTGTCACTTTGCGTGAGCAATTTTCTTGTTCCATAAAATGCTGGAAGGATTGCTTTCTTTATGTCTGCACATAGCCCTCTGGGTGATGTGCGGCCTGAGAAGGTTGTGTAGTCATCCCCTTCGTGCAGGTTGTCTCGTAACCTGCTTCTGAATCGGTTACATTAAAAAGCAACCTATTCTTACTGTCAAATTTATGAACATGAAGTTCCTAGAACAAGAAGATTACATTTCCCTTAATTATGACTCATAGACAAAATCCCAAGCGCCTATATGTGTGACTGAAGCAGCTTCCCTGATTTGTGACTTATGAGTCCATATTGCCCATAGGTGCCATAGTTTTTGGTTTGTCTGTTGGCTTCATTTAGATTAGGCCTTTTCATTTACATTGAAGACATTCTCATGTAACAAGAAAATTTCCTTTTTCTTAGATAAACTGGGTAGACTTCTGTTCAACTTACATGGAAATATATGGTAAATATTGCAGCAAATCTGCTTTTTCTCTTATCAGTACAATAGTTTCAAATGGGACTACGTCAATAGTTTTTTAAAGCTAAAAGCCCCCACTTTTCATCAGATTATACATCCTTGGTTGTCTAAAAGTCACAAGCACAACAATATTAGCAATGAGGTCTGATTCTGCGTTTCCTAATCTATGATTTGCCTAAATTCACTGTAATTACAACTGATTTACTCCAAGGGGAAATCAGAATCTGACCTGAAGTAATTTCTGCTTTCTAGAGAGATACATTGTCCATGCCTGGTATTTTAAAGTAGAGAGATTTTAATCTTGAAAATGTGGTTTATTTTACCCTTAATTATATCTGAGATTGAAATATGCCTCTTGATTTTTGGACCACCTATCTTTGTATGAGTTGCTTAGTGTCTATTTTATTAATAAATGTATTTTTACTATTTCGGTGCTCTTATTGATGTTGGACACAATTATACACATCTGAAAGGGCATTAAAGCAATCTAAACAGCACAATGTTCAAATGTGAGCAGTGATACTCACCATGTAGAATATCTGGATTATTCTAGGCAGTTCTAACCCCTAAACTTATTAAGACTAAGTGTAGCCTATGAATACTTAAAAGACAATAAAGAGAACTTCCCTTGGTATCCCACCCAGTACCAATAGAGCTGATCTCTTTCTGCAGACAAAGTTGTTCCATGTAGCTTCATCAAGTTCAGACAGATTGACTTTATTATAAAACTAATACTTTTATATTCTTGTTTCAAAGAAAGATTGCTGATCAAACCATTTACAGAGCAAACCTGGCTTTAGAGGGCAGGTTTTTTGAAGGATATTCACCTCTGGGAAAGGGTAGACATCAATATTGTTGTTGCCCTCTGCTTGTGAAATAAACTGAATTTCTTTCCAGCAAAGGTTGTGGAGGAGATGCCTATACTGGGTCCTCATGCTGGGGAAGTCCTGTCTGGAAGAGTCTCTGGCTAGGAATGCACGACAGTCTTCCAGCAGTGATTTGTCTCAGTAAATCTTTTCTCAGTATTTTTCCTTGCCTCTTTGATCCTACAAAAGCAAAATCAGCATATAGACCATCTCATGTCAGAAGCCTCAATATAGTAGTTTTACTCGTGTTGCTGGTGAACATTGCCAAGGAAAGGCTTTAACTCTACTTCCTAGAGTCCATAAATATATTTTATTGGAAGCTTAGGAGGCATGTTAAGCATTTCCCTAATAGACCCTAGAGATATATTTAAACTTTTCTTGAAGAATGCTTTATTTAAAGTTCAGTGTTGCATACCACATAGACATCATGTGATTCAGGATCTGTTGTAGCTCCTTCCACGTATCAGACCAGCTTTATCAGGGGCAACACGTAGACTGCGAGATGATGCCGCAACATGTATCTGCAACATCCACAACATGAACAAACTCATGTTTGCTTAGATGTCATCTAGAGCAGTTGACCTAAAAGTTGTGTTTGAAAACAATTTTTAAACAACCCTACTAAATGAAGGTGCAGTGAATGTCCTATAAAACTGCTCATCCCATTTCCATTAAAATCGTTACCATGGAAGAGGCTTATCTGCTGATTTAGGGCCAAGTTTTGAATGCTGCCCTGCCAGGGAGGAAAATGTTGCTAGCAGCTCCCGGTATAAATGATGATTCATTTTGCTCTGATATGGGATTGTGCCTATAAGGCACAACTGAGACAGTTGGTGAAGGTCAAGTGCATTCAGGACAATTCTCAGCAAAGAACTGTACTTGAAATACAGACTAGGCAAGTCAGAGTGCCAACAAACAGGATACTACAGATCTTGATCACATTTCAAGTTTTACTTACAGTAGCATAATAATTAGCGGTGCTTATGACTAAGAAAATAACAATATGGCACATCAATAAGACAGCAGAAATGTGGTGTTGGAACTGCTTCTTGAAAGATTTTGTAGTGGATTATGCCTGCACTTTGGGAAATGAAGCCATGAGATGAATAAACTGGCAAAGATTATCTGTGATCTTATGCTTACAATATTTTTCCCTGCAAGACTCGATGGAGATATTTTGCAACACTTTTCCCCATCATCCTCTTAGTTTGTTGTAATGTGTTTTTTTGTAGATGTATTTCAACACTTTTCCAAGAGGGGAAGAATATTTTTGTAGTTCATCAATGCATTTAATTGACAGAATCCTCTACTCTTTTTTATCCCCCCTTAATCACAACCAAATTGGTGGGGAGACAGCCAAAATGTTAGGTACCACTGTCTCTCAAGCAGATGTCACACCACTATTTTTTAGCTCGTTTAAATGAATAAACATGTTAAACTGTGAAGTATTACGTTTTAGATTTTTTCATTTTAAAAAATGGGACAATCTGTTTACTGTCCTTAATTGAGACAACAATCTAGGTGGTTGCCAGTTTTGGCAGTTGTAATGATGAACTATAAATATTGGGACAAATCGACTAACTGGTGATTGTGGACGATAGTTCAAGTAGAAGCCTCATTCTGCATGAATACTTTTTTCAGTGCTATATTTTTTTCTAACCTCTATAATTGTTATACTGGTTTTGCGTGTTAAAACCACAAATAAATACATGAGTAGTCAAACAATAGGCTTGATTCTGTTGTCTTATTCTGAATCACTGAAAAAGCAAATAAAAGCTGAGAGCCCTGCAGCACCATTCATGCCTTGCTCAAGTTCTCCCTAAAAGATATTTGTGCAGGTCAGTTATAAACGTGAGCTGCAAAAAACTTAATTTTGCCAAACCTTGGAAAAACTGAGCAGCAAATATATCTTTGAGAGTTTGCCATTTCACAAGAAGATTGTAGGAATTTTAAAGAGCAAAGCCACAGGAGGTGAGTATGGAGTTTGGTGATTCATGTCATTCTTCTACCACAGTTCCTCTGGGAATGAGAGTGGAAGAAAACCAAACGAAAATTGGCCAGTTCTTCCAGAAGACAACCACCTCACAACTCACCGTGTTGCTCAAGAAAAAAGAGGGTGTAAGAAAAGCTAATTCTGATATCAAATCAGAGCTGCCTCAACTTCTTTTTCACAAGGCATGAAAAGGGCCAGGAGGAGATAAAGATACCTGAAATGAAGGAGCTACTCATTGAATCAGTGGTTCATTTATTTAAATAAGGAATAAACAGGGTTTGAGGGATTTACACAGGGCGTAAATCAGGCTGATTACTGTTGCCTTCATGTAAAAAATGTCACATTATCCCAAGCTAGAGTAGCTTTGTGTGTCTGTTATTGAGTTAATGGTAAATGTATTGATACTGGCAGTGTCCCCATTTCTCTAGAGACACCTTCTTCTCCTCTGGTACTGTCAGCAGAGAGGAGGGACAGGGAGGGAAATGGCAGGGGAGCCCTTTTGCTGATTCTGCACTCCTAAAGTGTCACCCCTGCTCAGTGGGGAGCTGCTGGTGTTTGGAGTAGGACTGTGGTCCTGGATTGCTTTGGACAGGCTACAAAAAAGAACAGAGCAGAGCTTAACCTACAGGGCGAGTCTCCTACCATCACTGGTGCCTGATTTGTTACCACAAATAAGTAGAAGCTGAGATGTTCAGGCTTTTATTTGTTAGGTTCTCAGAGAGGTGCCAGAAAAACTGTTTTTTGTTGTCCTTTTGAAACTTGTTTCTGCATAGTTGTTTCCCTTAGTCTCTGTGGGACTGCTTTCCAGTCAAAGAATGCCACGCTCATGCCTACTTCTTTTGGCAGGAAACCTGTGGACATTATCCTTTTGCAAGGAGGGGCTGGGGGGTGACCTGCCATCTCCCCTGCTCTCTCCTGGCTGAAGCTGGAAACCTCAAGTAGCTATTACTGTGCAATACACTAAGACCTGCTCTGGTTTGAGAAGGACAGCAAATTCTGAATTCAGGGCAGCTTTATTTAGCCTTTCCTGCCTGAGGAGCCTTCAGAGCAGCCCACACAGTAAAAGTCAGTGTTTTGCTTGCTTCCCTTTTGATGGCTACCTTCAGCTTCTCATTTAAAATATGAGCTCAGGTGCTATAGTTGTCTACTTAAAGCAGGGCTGTTTTAACAACCATATCATGACTGTTCCGTCTTAAAAAGCAGACAATCATATTTATATTTGTCTGTTCATTAATCATAGCCGTTCTCAAGCTGCTCTTCTCAGGCAGTGCTTTGCCTTTGTGCCACTGTGTCTCTGCTGCTCCAGTAATAACAGGATGTGCTGAACAGCAAAGAGAGTAGAGCGGCTTCTTCAGATCATTACCAAAGCCGCAAACTCATTTAAAGCTAGGCCATATATGGGGGGGAAATTTTCCCAGTATTCTATATAGATTTTTATTTTAAGAGCATCCCTTTAAAACCTGCTCTGTTCTTGTGAATGCCGTTTGACAGTCCTTGCCCCTATACATGAAGGCTTGTGAGTTCACCTTAAAAATAAGTTATAAACATGATTGTGTTATTCATGAGAATATGTCAGAATTTTTTTTCTCACAAACCAGTCATCAGCTGTCTTTAATTAATAGAAAAAGTAATTTTGTTTATGGTTTATACAGTTTGGTCAAATGTAGCTTCTCATCTGAAATGTTACAGAATTATAATTACCTCCCTTTAGTTAAGGGTTGCCTCAAAAAAGAGCAATTATGTGGAATGTGTATGAACTTTTTACAAAGACAGTGATGCTGTCACAGATTTGGTGAATTCTCCATGGAAATATCAGATCTGTGACTCTAACAAGAGCAACAGTTTTGAAATTTTTCCTTGTCAGTGAGTTTTACCTTTTGTATTAGGAAATTTTCAAGTTGATGTCATGATGGGGTGGATACCACCTGAAAGACAACTGAAAAGAACAAATGCTCAAGAGACCCTTCAGATGCATTATTCAACCTCTTATATGCACACTGCTGTGACTGGACTATGTCAGTGTTAGGGGGTGATAGAGAGGCAACACATCTGAGATAATCTGCTTTGCTTATGATTGTTGCACCCTCAAACTCCCGCGGGCAAGTGTTTCTGCTACACTCTGCTGTGCTCT
The DNA here is from genome assembly GCF_000699245.1 of Pterocles gutturalis. Classification (NCBI taxonomy): domain Eukaryota; kingdom Metazoa; phylum Chordata; class Aves; order Pterocliformes; family Pteroclidae; genus Pterocles; species Pterocles gutturalis. The sequence goes on along the minus strand of NW_010130603.1, from coordinate 74,787 downwards.
TATACACAGAAGAGACGTATCTTACTAAATGAATTCCTACATACAGAAGAAGATAACTTCTATTTTGTACATCTTCATGTAAAATATACAGATAGAAGAAAAAAAAAAGTTCCCTGTGAGCAAGGGCATTTGGAAACAAGAATCATTCCTGCAGCACAGGAGTTGTGCATAGGCATAAAACATGCTTAATTTAAAAGATAACACAAATACAGAAAGGAAGTTTTCATTACACTGCACATTGATAAAGGATAAAATAGGCCCCACTCCTCTGTCATATATTCATCATTCCTTACAGAACAGATCTCCAGAGCAGGTTCCACAAAGCTGTTATTGCCCCTATTTCACCACAAGTGTGGGGGTCATCGTTGCCAACAAAAAGGTCTTAGAACTTAAACAAGAAAATTAAAGTATCCTTGTTAAGTGTTGAGTTATTCAGTTGCTTTGAGAGGGTCTACCAGAGGATATGTCCAATAATGTATAACACAAAGTGATGTAGAATAGCAGAAAAGAAATATAACTGACTTTCAGCCGATCAGCCAACTATGGAGCTGGCCCGGGGGCCTTCAGCGCTTCCTTGCTGCCTTCTTGCAAAGCCTTGAGGAACAGATCTGTCACATGCACTCATCAACATTTATCTCAGTTACCATCTTAGTTTTCATGTCCTTTGTAAAGAAAACTTCAGGGTCATTGGTCTGGAGAAGGCTGGTTTTGATCTCTGCGCCTAGATGAGACCTTCCGGCTTGCTCAGATCAAGGCTCTTCAGCAGATTCTTCCAGAGAGCCATAAGTAGTTTGAAAAGAGACTGCATCCTCTTCCATCGGGTTAGCAATGAGATAACACAAGATGAAGACACTGAAAAAGTGACTCAGCCTCCCTTGGAGAGAGAAGTATGTTCTGAGGTTGTCTGGCAGTGGGGTACCAGATATGTCAAGCTCTGTACGAAGGGGAGGAGTGAGCCTGGGCAGACCCATCCCAGGATGTCAGCAGGGACTGGTTGCAGATGTACTGCCAGATGCACTCCCTCCTCCAGTGGCACAAACCCAAGACAACTTATGAGAGGACCCCAGTGCAATCTTGCTCTTCAGGAGTAAGGGTCGAGATCATGAAAAGCATCTCTCATGCTAAAGATGATGAAAAGTTGATCAATTCATTAACAACTCAGGATTATAGGAACTGCAAGTGCTAAAGTAAACCTTCCTTGACCTAACAGCAGGGGTTCATTTGTAAATGAACCTTTACAAAAGTCTAGGCACATTGTGAATAACCAAACTGTTTAATATTTGTGATGGGGAAATCTATGCAGATGAGTATGAGAGAAAAACATTTCCATGAGAAGTATGTTAATTCTGTTTCAGAGGAACTACAGAGGCCCCAGCTCTGATGGGGTCTGAGGAAGGACTCGTACACTAATGATGTCTGCCTCCTTTCATCATGTGTTAGTAACAGGGTAACACATCTTTCCACCCAGCCAAGAGGAATACTTTAATTAAGTAAAACGGGATTACAAAACACCAGGCTACCTAACTGACCCAGCTTAGAGAGGTGCAGAAATAAAGCTCTCCATCCATTAGATTATAGCTTATATCGATACCCCGCTATTACATGCCTCACAGCCAAGTATCAAAAACAGATCCACCAGCAACATAGTCACATGCTGTCTAGTTCTCCTGTGTCTCAGAAGTCTTGGGGAATACAGAGACTGTCACATGTGTGAGCATTTTTATCTTATGTTGCTCCTCTCACAAGGTGTTCCTTGACCTTAGCACAGTCTGAGAGCTCAGGTTGGCAGGCTAATGAGGAGGAAAAACGGGATATTCTGTAAAACTTCTGCTGTATGCTAGTCTTAATAATTTAGAGCTGTCCTTGGAGGTGAAACTGGGATGAAGTTCTCTACAAAAGACACTGGTGTTCGTCTTTGGAAAGCACAGTGGAAAAAGCTTTAGGCTGTCTATGTCCCAGTGGAGGAATAGTCAGTGATGTGGAAAGCTGAATAGATGGTCCTGAAATGAGGGCAGCAACCAGCAAGCGGAGCAGCCCCTTCTTCCACAGCCTCAGATCCACAGCAGTGCCGTGGCCCAAAGGAGCAGCTCTGCCTCTCCATCCGAAGCCCAAACCTTTGGCCAGCTCACTCTGACTGGGAGCTTGGGAAAAACAAACCTTGTGTGACCCTTCAACAGCTATTACACAGGATGTCTCTCCAAGGAAGAAAATTTGCTCACACAAGAAAAAAGAGCTTGAAAACCTCTGTGTAATACTACCACCCACTAAAACCCACTATTTGTGAATTATATCACTTGCTTTCATCCCCCTGAAAAACAAAGCTGATTTGACTAATACTGTAACGTTCCTAATGACTTGGGTTTTGGGTGCACAGCAGCTACATTAAAAAAACAAAACAACACAACACAAAACAAAACAAAACAAAACCCATGCAGATGGTGTCTTGATTCACTGTGGCTGGCATGGATGGCCCTTGCCCACAGAGATGGGTGCAGCACCTCCAGCAGGGCAGCTTGTGTTGAAAGAGGCAGGATTCTGTTCATGGTTACATCCTCCCTTGCAAGGCGCTTCTCCCAGCAATATTGCCAGTTCTGAGGGTCCTGAGTCCCTGCAGGGCCAGGGTGGCTGATGGTGCTCCCTGCTGCCGCAGAAGCCCTCTGGTAGTTTGATAGGGCTTATCTGTGCAGCAGACCTGAGCAAGCAATACCCTGGAGGCAAAACCTTTTTTTTGGGAGGATGAGCAGAAGTGCAGGGGACACAGAGCCTATGCACTAAGTTGTCAGGAGGATGGTGTCTAAATCTGACTCCAGTCAGAAATGAAGGGAATTTAGAAATTGAGTTGGTTTAGGGCTGGTTCTCAGCTGATCCTGAATGTACAGTGAACTGCCCACACCAGAAGTCACTGCAGAGCAGTCTGGAGTTGCAGATGTGTGGACATGCCTCTGAAGGGCTGCTGCTCTCCCAGGCTGTCTGCCCCTGTCCACCATGGGGGCACAGGTGACTTTTGCAACAACCTGTCTGGTGACACAATGACCCACTTCACACCATAGCAATACTAAATTTACCTCTGGGCATGCTGGTGTTTGTGGGGCTGTGGTCCCTGAAGGGCTGTACCCAGCTGCTCCCAGAATAGCCCATGTTTGTCGCCAGTATGAAGGATGAATATCCATGAATGCATTGAGAAAAACTGTGTGGGCACTTTCGAAGAAATTCAACTTTTGGTATAAAAGTTCTAAATTTGCTCTGGCATAATCATATCCTTTTTGTTTATGACTTGTGACTTGTTTTTTTTTTTTTTTCTGATGGTTTTCACACAGCTGTATCTCTAACCACTGCTGGGATTTCAGCAGAACTTTAGAGGACTGTCACTTTATGTCCCACACACAAGTGTGTTTGCTTGGGCTGCATTAAATAAGATGTTTTGCACTCACTCTGTTTTGTAGGAAGCCGTATGGCAGAGCTGCAACTTCTGAATAGTTCTGAATTGAGAATATAGGGAAAATAATGAACCTAGACCTTCATTTCCAAAAAATTAAATTGAATAGTTGTATACATTGTTCAGTCATGGATTAAAATACTTATTTCTAATTATTAAATCATTAATAATTTAAATGCTTTAGAATATTTTAATTAAATCCACAATACTGAATAATACTAAATTCATTTAGATAAAAATGATAGGTTGGGATGAATATAGACATCTTAAGCAGCTCGCTCTGCCCACTGCATGGTGCTGGCAGGCTCCATCCCGAGACTTGCTCAGAACATGTTTCACAGCCCTTGGGAAGCTGCAGTGCTAGCCTGGCACTGCAGGTTTTTCCTTCCTCCAGCACAGTGTTGGGATAGCTGTACAGCTTAAGATTTTGCCTTTAGGATGAGGCAAATTTCAAAACATAATAATTGCTAAACACCCTGTAGAACTTTTCTCCAAAGCTAAGGGTTTTTACCTGTGGTCTTCCCACAAACCTCAGTTCAAATAATTTCCCTTTCATTATTACTTAGTTACAGTACTTCTCCTTCTCTCAATTCTAATCTATCATATAGCATTGATATTATCCATGTTTAAGCAGATATGATTCACTCCAGAGGTGGCTGCATTTCAGTAACTGGATAAAGTGATCCCACTGCATCATTTTGCAAAGTTTCTAGAATTATTTAGGAGGAAACAGCCTATCTAAATGTAAATTATTTTCCTATTGTGATTATTATTCTTATCAACATCAACTATTAGGAGTGAATAGTAAGAATTTATTTATCCACATGTGGAGTAGAAAGACGCACACAGAAGAATACAGCAAAGGTATTTGTCTACCTATTGCTTAATGTGAATGGAGCAGTGTTGTATTTTTTGCTCAGCTAGCACTAAATGTAATGAAAACGGTTTGGAGGTATTTGTCTGAATTCAGTAAACAAATTGTTTTAAGCTGTTTTGAATGTGAATTTCATATTATGGCTTCATTTTTCTGGCAGGCTTTATTATTCATTACACCAACTGTGTGAAGCACTCAGAGAAATGGTTTAGAGGCACATCTCACCTGTTGCTCATTGTGGTGAGATCCATACCATCTAAAGAATGGCTGTAAAATGTTCTACATGGAAATCTGCTACCTGATTATCTAAACATGATGCATACGATTAATTCCTAAAAAAATCTGTATCAGTCTTTGTTAACATAGCCTATTCTCCAACAGTGGGTAAAAAAATCTGTCCTTTGTACCTCTGAAACATGCTGGCTGATGGGAGAAAAATATTTGGAAGTTCCCAAATACGAACCCCAGGGTTTAAGAGGATTCAAGTCTAATGAAGGTTTTACCCATTGCAAAACTCCAGCACTGCAGTATGCAATTTCTCAGTCCCTGGTCCTTGGTTGGGTACCCAGGGTTCATGAACAGCACATGCAGGTGCACAAGGATGGAGCATGCTGCCTTAATTGACCAGAGAACACAGAGATGTGGATGCCAGGAGCCCATCTGAAATTCCATGCCCTTCCCACTTTTGAAGGGGTTTTTAACAGGCTGTTGAATTTCTGTGCCATCGTGGAGACTTGTCGCTTTACCCACCATCTGAATGCTTTTTTGATGGTAGGTGCCTAAACCATCTCTGTCCGAGGTGGAGCAGCCATCACATCTCTAACTCACAGCTCTGATGGTAATTACCACTCCTTTTCTTTGAGAAGGGATGAGAAAATCTCACACTGACTTCCAGGGAGATGAAGCTTCCTGACTAGAGTGTATTGCAGGGGAAATGAGCTCTGACCAGGCAGAGTGAGGCATTGACTGTACCTTTCATACCCCATTCAAATACTGCAGTAGCTTAGAAAAGAGGAGGAGGAATCCAGTGGCTATATTTCAAAATAAATTGGTAGCTGCCATTGTGTTTTATGTAAAATCCAGTTTCAGAGCTCTTTGGTAAGAATTTCCAGAGCACTTAAACTAGCCCTGGGGGAAGATGAACAGGGGAACATATTTTTTGGGTTCCAGCTAGGCTGGTTTGTGCATGGTGGAACTGCATGGTGCAGCTGGAACTGCATGTTGGGCAACTTGACCTTTTGAAGACTGAAGAGCTCTTGGGTATCACCAAAATTCAAGATGTCTGGGGATCTTTTGTACTGTCAGATGAAGTCAGGGAGAGTTTGGAGACCTCCTGAAGTAGACATCAGAATCTCATTTTTGGATGTAAGCACATAAATTCCACCTCTGTCAGGTTTTAAGTGCCCAAGTCCTTTTCTGAGTACAAAGATGTGACAGATATATGGCCACACTTCAATCTGAACTGTGAGTGGTTTTTTCTTCTTGCACAACTCAGGAAACTTTTATACCTTAGTTTATGCTCAATGTCTATTGAACAGCACTCTTATCCTGAGTTTTCCTTCCACAATTTCTTGCTAAACTAGCATGCAGTGGGCATGAAAATGCATGAGGGGTTTCTATAACAACACGGTGAAATAATAAACACCACAAAGCAACTCTGCAATCTCCACATAATGTAAATGTTTTTTTCATTTAATTACTATCCACATTTCTGTCCAGCTTCAGAATAATACAGCTGCAAAAGCAATTAATTAATATAGGAATGAAGTTTAATAACAGCACAAGGGTTCTGTGCTCACCCGTTGGTGAGCATGCTGATAACAGGTTGTTGCCATTGTTGTCACCTCATTAGAAAATTAGCATTTAATTAACTTAGGAAGATATGGAACAATTTTGATATGGGAAATATTTGTACACATTGTCTATTGGAATTAAAAGCTCCCATCCAGCAAAAAGCACAGCAGCCTCTACAGCTGGTGGCTGTTGGCCCACAGAAACTAAACAGACTCGCTGGTCTGTGCAGCTGCAGTCGCTGCCTTTGATTTGGAGGGGAGTGGGAAGCTGTGAGACACACTCTTATCTGAGGCATCAGATTAAAGGAGTGATCCAGCAGTGGCGTCAGCGCTCAACTTGCAGGCACCGTAGCAAGTCCCCAAAAGTCTTAATGCTCGGCCAGTGCCAACCTATGAACTGTCAAGTAAAGGTTTTGAAGGAAAGATGGCTCTGCTTCAACCTGGGCCTGATGCAGCCTCCCCTGAAGTCAGTGGGAGTCTTTCCACTGACGTCAGTGGGCTTTGGACGGCCCCACTGGGGTTTCCTGGCCCGAGAGCTGCCGTGAGCCAGATGCAAGAAGAGGCAGGTCAAGCTGCACAAAGGTTAAGCACCACTGGTCTGGGGTGGGGGCAGAAGGTGGAGAAGGGGACAACAAGGAAGGGAAGGGCATGCTGAAAGGTAACTGGATTTTCTTGCTGTCACTTTCCTGTGTTGACACTGGCTGAATGGTCTGAGGTTTCATTTAGTCGCTCTTGTGGATGAAAAGATCCTCTTTAACCTGCAGTGTTGAAAAACAGCTTTAAATCTTCTGCTAGCAAACACAAAATATTAAAAAAAATCCTGGTTCCTAGGATGATTTGTTATTCTGGCCAGATCCTTTTATTTAGGTTGATGCAAAACCAGAGGAACAGTCAGACAACATTGAGCCTCACTCCCGCAGGATGAGGAATTCACAGCTATGTGTGCCAGCACCGCTGTGTGCATCCATGGGGGATTCCTCCAGGCAGGGGTAAATGGTTGTATCACCTCTGTCATCCCTCAGGCTCAGGAGCAGATACTGCAAACCCTCTGCACGTGTTTAATGTTGCACATGCTAAGCCGTGGAGTCATGCCAGCTTCCCACAAGCTTCTCCCACTGACGTCCCAGCAGCTGCAGCTGCAGCAGCAGGATCCGTCCTAACCCCAGGCTGAACCAGCCCTCTGCAGCAGCCAGCCCGCCTCGGCTGGACTCGCAGCCCGGCTCCAGCATCTTCAGGTACTTCTGAGAGTGATGTCACTGCCCTTACAGCAGAAACAGAGCTCCCGGCTCTTCACTCGCCCCTGCCTGCCCCGCCGAGCAGATTGCCACCTGCCAGGAGCGTTGCAGCAGGACATCGGGGTCTGACTGAAGGGGATGGCTGGGCTGTGTTGTGTAAGGCTGTCTCCCTGGGGGAAATCTCGCTCCTGTCAGTGTGATGAGCTGACAGGTAGGTGCCGACAGCACCCATCAATCACACCTTTAACAGCCTGAAATGCTGTTGCAGAGAGCAGCAGCCAAGCCGGCAGGCTGCGCGGGGCTGTCAGTGAGGCAAACATCCTCGGTGACAGAGCTGCTCCTGAGGGGATCTCCCACAGTCGTCTGTGTTTATCGCCAGCAACTGCCCCCTGTTCTTCCTCCTGGAGTGAGGTGAACAAGTGTCAGAGCTGGAGGGATTAAGAGTAAGTGCACTGTGACCGGCGCAGATGCTTTTTAAGTGCGTGGCACTACAGTACGCTGTGTGTCAGGGCATGAGGCAGGAGGTAAAATGCAGTGCTGCTCCTTCAGCAAAGCACATCCAGACCCAGCACTGCGAGGACAAGGTGTGTATGCCTGCATTACGTGCCTTTAATTGGCGGCAGCAATTAAAGGCTGTTTGTGCGTGTGAAGCAAGTGATGTAGATGAACATAAGCACTGAGGCTTTGCCGTTTCTTGAGAGGGAAATGAACCCGTCCTTGAGAACTGCAGCATTATGCAAAAATCACCCAGTGTGTTCAGAGTAAAATGAGCGCTGAAGGTCAAAGGTGGAAATAATGTAGCTCAAAGTCCTTCCAGAGCCCAGCAGCAATGGTTAACTACCTGAAAATGAGGAAGCAAAGCAAGAAGTAGCAAACAAACAAAACTTCTCATTAAAATCTCCCTCTTCATGTCAGTCTTA
>NW_010130603.1:0-66498 GCF_000699245.1 Pterocles gutturalis | reverse complement strand
CAACCGGGTCGGCAGAACTGGCTGCTTTTACCCTGAGCAGAGGTTGGGCCCTCATCAACAAGGGACCATTGTTGTGTGTGTGGCTCCACAGGAAGACGTTAAGGACAGGCCTCTGTCTGCTGGGGCCCGATGGGCAGCTGTATAAGACAGACGGACTTGGGCCATGGCCTGCCGAAGAGAACGCTACACAGTTACACGGTTTTACATTGGCCTTTCCATTTACATTTTCCTATGTTTACACATTGCTCTCACTGCCAATAATTTATCTTTGGTTAGATTCAGACCACCTACTTTGGTGCTAAATCCAAGAATATGATTTAAAAACCTACAGGCTGTTACAGTTTAACCCTAGAGGCACCTACATCCATTTTAGACCCCAGAGCTCCCTGGAGCAAACGCCTCTTGTTCTCAGAAATGTTTGGGCATTGAAAGGAAGAACTGGAGCACAAAGCCATCATCTTGTGCTTGTGTGCAGCAGCCATGAGGCAAGCAAAGCGTGGCTGGGGTCTCTGACCCGTGAGCCCGCATTGGCTCGGGGCCCAGGGCCAGCAGCAGGGTTCTTGTGTCCCTGCTCCTTATAATTTACTCCCTCCAGGTTATTCCATGCTCTGGAAGAGACTTGCGGGACACATCTGTACTAGCAAGTCACACCAGGCCAGAACATGGCTGTGTCTTCTGGAGTTGCCTGAACTGTTTCCTTGGCAGGTTTCTCCCCAGCAAGATTTGGGCCTGAGTCCCCCTGCCATGGCCAGCCAAGGTCTGAGGCCCGATGTCCGTGTCTGCCTATCCTTTTCACAACAGCCACTTCTGCCATCTCTGGGCACAGATGCTCAGTAGTTGAATCCGTACAGCCCATCGAGTCCCAGCTCTCAGGAAATGTAAGGAGAGTTACACTGTTGAACACTGATGAAATTCCAGGTAGCGCTAAGTTCTGCCCCCTCCATGCTACCTACATTCTGGCATTTCACTAATTTGAATTGCTGATCTATTTAAAATGTAAATTGCTGATCTATTTAAAAGGCTACAGCAGGAGCACAGTTTACATGGAGATCCAGCTGGGATGGAGGGTCAGCATTCAAGTTCAGTGTTTTCTTTCTAAATAACTTGGCTGCTAGAACAACACCTCAAGGATTTGTATTTAGGAGATCAAATTTTCTTCTCAGTACATCCCCACTGACACCACTTAGGTCAATGGACCAGTTTGTAATCTCAGTTAAATCAGCATGTTTTGGGAGTAACATTACAGAGACTAGTGAAACTATTCCAGATTTATATTGGTGCTAATGAGACCAAAATCTGGTCCAATGTACTTGCAAAGACAGAACTGAGAGCAAAGTGTTCATTAAGTCCTCAGGTAAAACACACTGCCCTGAAGACTTTTTAAAAATTTGAACACAAGTCTGTGTGTAATAATAAGAATAAACAGAGTGAACACTAAAAGAATAACAGATTAAAATCTGTCCACTAACCTATATCAAAACTAGTAAAACCTGGGAGTGTTCCTAGGTAGATGCAAAAAAATATCATATGAGATAAGCTTCATGAATGCTCAAGTCATGAGTTAGGAATTATTTTTAAAATCTTATAGCTTAACACAATATTTTGAATATTTGAAGAATAATTCAAGGTTCCAGCCCTGCAAAGACTGGGGTACACTACTTTTGTTAGTTTGTTGTTTTATTTGTCACCCACAGAATTCTTTGTATTTCCGTTCCCAAATATATGCCAATTTCTTTCTTTTTACTCTTCCCACCTTAGCTTCTTTGTGTTTTATCAGCTTTTTCAGGGAGTATTTCAGAAAGCAAACTCTTTTTTTCATTGCATGCATGAAGAACAGTATGAAAATTCTGTAGCTGATATGAGAATGATTACAAAAATCAGAAAAGATTGGTTGAATGTTTCTTATGATAGAAGAGAGCTTCTCAGCCCATTTGAAATATCAGAATTCTTCCTTTCTGGATAATGAAAAGTGATCACTGGCATTCTGATAGCTAAGCTCTCAGTATTAATACATGTGTGATGCGGTTGTAGAAACCAATATGCCATCAAGAATAGAAGTATGAACTGGAGAACAACCAGAAAAGTTCCAGCTCCTCCAGCATTAGTGAAGCTCAAAAGGCCCTGCCCATTTGAGCAAGGAGCAGAAACCTCTATAAATTGCCTTCCACTGAACTGGCTTGTTTTACCAGGTGTGCAGAATGACGGTCTACAAGTGTGAGACAAAAAGCAGCAGAAAAAAAAAAAAATTCGGACAATGGAAAATGAAGGAAGAGAGAGATATAGCAAACATATATTTCTAAGTTATCCTGTCCCTTTCACATTAGATGAGAACAGGGGAAGGGGGATACGGGGGCGGGGTAAGAGATTAGGGCAGGGAAATAGGGGAAAGCTAAAGAAAGGTTTTAATCTGTCAGGGTTCCCTCTGAAGAAGGATATTTCCTGTCTCCCTGCTCTGGGAGTCCCATTTCTTGGGTTTTGCCTGTTGTTGTTTTTTTTTTTTTTTCTTCTTTCTTTCTTTCACAGTTATGTCTACGTGGACTGGGATTCAGTCTAGAAGAATGTACATACACATGCTGGAGGCTCAGCTGTGTAAACCTCTACAGTTTTTATGTGAATCAGTGGAGCTGTGCTGTTTTACATGACAAGAGGATCACACCTTTCTACCTGGTATTTAAACTGAAATAGCAAGCTACTGGTGGCATAATTTGTATAAGGTTTGTATTTCTGTTTTAGCCAGTTTCTGATATGGACTAGGGGGAAAAAGCACACAGAGATCTTTATTATCATCTCTAATAAGAATCTGAGCTCCAAACTTGATAGTATGTGACTGTGCATAAAATTAACTAGATGTGTCTGTTAGCAGATCTGGCTGAAGTTCTGTGTGATTATATTCTGCATGCATATTTGTTTTCAGTCATATTTACAGGGGTGTCTCTATCCTGATGCTTCAGTTAACTGTTACTTTGAGGAAATAAACAGAGGTGAGGGTCCAGTCACCTTCAGCTGTTGGAAGTTAATAAGGTGTTAATGAAACATTGGCAAATAGCAGCAGTTTAGCACTTGGTTGACACTTGATTTTTAAGAGAGACAGAGTGTAAATAAGCTGTGTTTGCAGTGAAAATTAAAAAAAGTGGGAGGTGGGGGAACAAATAACACTCTCACAGTTTATTAGTTTTAAGCAGGAAACACTTGATAGACCACATCAGGGAGAGTAAGTAACTGGCATGCTGCAGTCACTGGCAGCAAACAATGCACCATGGCAAAGGGCTGGTTTCATACGTGCCTTTTTATCTAATATAAGGCCAACCAACGCACATAACCAGCCTTCATGAGAGATGGGCAATCCCTTTCTCCAGAGCACATAAAGCTGTCAAGGAGCATGAGCTCTGTTGTTCCTGCTGCATTAAGGATAGCAAGCTACACCTTGAGAAATGGTAGCACTCTGAAGATTTATTAACTTCTGTGTCCTGTAGTGTGGCTCTGGAACTGATCTCTGGGATGCGGGGAGCGAGTAATTTAGGCTTGATATGTGTCAGGCAGCTGTAAGGTAGTACAGCACCATCCTGGGTGAATCTTTCCTTTTTTTTCACCACTCACAGTATAGAAGTGGGTCCTAGAGGTGGTATAACTAAGCTATACCTGATACCCTGCTTCTAGCTCTGAAGAAAGAGGAGGATGTTGATGGAGCAGGAGCTTCCTGGGGGAGAGAGTGGAATTAAACAAAGGTAGCTTAGCAGGCTAGCACTTCAGAGAGATCTGGAAAGAGCAATAACAGCTTTGTTTCAGAATGGCTTCTTGGAACAGGGAGCACTGACACAGACACCCAGAACAGACCTAGGCTCAATAGGAAGGTAAACGTTTGTAACTGATGCACTGAGAATTTTCTGTTTATGCAGTATATCTGGAAAGATTCCTTGATAAAATGTTCTACAACAGAAGAGCTAATGCCAAGGCAATTAAAAAAGGGAAATAGCCTGGGGAAATCGCTTTTTCTGCACAGTTACAAAGACTTTGTTTTGCAGGTGAGTAGTGCGTGAGTGATGTTTCCTTGCCAGGTTGGAGAGACTGGTGAGTTCCAGCAGATTACCAGCCATGTCTGAAATTACTTTAGCAGGGTGGAGTTATTATAGTTAGTAACCTGAGTTACTTGATTTATTTTTTCCCCCATTCTCATGTGTCACATTCATTCACAGCAGCTTTTACTATCATGTACCTTACCAGCATAAGGCAGCTCCTTTGGCACACACACTGTATAATAATCTCTTACAGTACATTACAATTGCAAATTAGAGTTAGCTTTAATTTTAAATGTAAAAATTTCATTTTTCTGAGGTAAGGATTGTCAGAGGAATAAACTTGTGGGTGTAATAAACCCATGGGTATTAGCAATTCTGAAGTGTTGAATAAATGAAAGACACAAAGCCTATATTTTTGTGTAGAGTAAATAATGCCACACATAAATATTGAACTATTGAATATAAAACACTATGCAAAAATATAGACTTTGTTTGCTTGATTCTCCCCAATGTGTTAGAAAAGCTTTAACTCAAGGGGGACTATAAATGCAGTCTTTAAAATGAATTCAAGTGTTGTATGTTGTCTATAAATGTCTCTATTGAATTACTGTCTTATTTTCAGTTTGAGGCAATATATTGTTTTGTTTGTGAAGACTACAGCATAGTGGGTATCTTTTTAGTATCAACACACTGTGAGATAAACATCTTGCAATATGTTTGAAAGAATCTGCAAATTCACACTTCCCAAATGAGACAGAATCCCACATTCTTGAATGTGCTTCCCAGTAGCGCTGGAGTTTGGCCCCAATCAGAGTCTGGATGTTGGGGAGGGCACAGGGGGCACCCTGAGTTGACTGTGAAGCACCTTGGGTACCCATCCACTCACATAATGGGGACTTGGGGTCAGGATTTCCCCTGCTCAGGCTGGCAAAGAACATTGAGAGCCATTTTTCTGCCTTTGTAGTATATGGTCCATTTCCTAGGGTAATCCATTTTTTCACTAGCTGCTATTATGAGGACATAAGACACCAGGAGGTGCACTTTGACCTCTCCTGTTGTCTTCTGTCATACACAGAGTATTTGAAGCTTTTGGCCTTTTGTACTAGAGGTCCAGTTTTGTTGTAGGGCGTCAAAGCTCCTTTTGTAAGGGACACAGAGCATAATTCCTATGATGCTTTTGTCACAACAGTGTATTTGTTTTAATGACAACTAAGCCACCTTTAGCAAAAGCAATTGACCCTCGGTGATGGACTGACTTTCTTGCCATCAGAGCATGGAACATTTGTTTTGACATTAATGCAATAATACCAGTACTGATGTTTTCTCTAAGTATTGTTCTCTAACTATGTAGGCAAAATTTGTGAATGTAGAAAATGCATGTTCAGTAGTTAGAGTACAGAAACTGGAGTGAAGAATCTTTTGCTAATAGAATCTTCATCCTTTTTTTTCTTGTTTAGCATTTAACATAAAGAATATAAGGTCCGTTTTCTTCAGATCTAGGGCAATGCAGCAGAAGATTGTGTAACCACTTATAAAAGGAGTCATCTGAGGCTATGAAACAAGGAGAGAGAGAAGATGAAGCAAAACCACTATCATTTATGGTGTAGCAGAAAGCAAAGAGGGGACTGAGATGAACAGAAAGAATGAATGAAATAACACTAATATTTCTAGAAGTTATTTCCTCTGGGATATTTTAAAGGAAAAACAAAAAGTAATAAGATTTTTAACACCTGAGGAAGACCTGCTCTGATTGTGCTGTGGGTTGCTCTTTGCCCGTAAACGTTGAAAATCTGAAATGACCAATTTGGATTATTCATGAGCTAAAAAATTACTGTGCAGGGTTCTGCTTGATTGCAGAACTCAGGGAAGGTTGCTTCAGATGTAGCTTCTCCTGAACCCATGAAGACAATATTTTCCTAGGCTGGGATAGAAGGTCAGGGCTGGATTCAGTTTGAGATTAAGACATGCACATTTGAGTGCCTAAATGCAAGTGTCTTAATCTGAACCAAGTCTAAACAGTCTGACACTCCATGGCTAACCCAGACTAATGTTTAATTTCCATTTATGTTCATTGAACAGAAACAGTCATCTCCTGAGGAACTGCCATCCCAGTCTGTGGTCAGGAGTGCAAGCTAAGTGAGATAAACCTCCTAGATGTGCTCAGGTGACTAGTTTGGATTAGACTCCTAAGTAAATTTGATTACGATGACTTCTACCTCTAGCCTTTAAACTTCACTTTTCAGCTGTTCCAGACTCCTGTCAGTCCTTGGGGGAGCATCTTTGAAAAACAGGTTGTCCTCTGTTGGCATACATGTTTTTCATGCACTGGTGGTTTACAGAAGCATTTGATGGACAGGATGGCACACTGTCCTGGGGACAGATTTCAGCCTGTGAACAACAGTGTGCTGGACATGCCAGAATTTCAACTTGTGGTCTGGACAGCTCTGGAGGAACTTATGACCTCACCTTGCTGAACAGTACCAGCTGGTTTGCAGTGTGTGATGGAAACTGGTTGTTTTCCATACTCTGAGAGGGCCTTTTTTTGGGACAGTATCTAGAATGCATTGCTTATTTTGCTGCCCTTCTACACTCTCTGTGGAATTAGCTTTTGAGCACTGTTGGGGTGGAGTGTTTGTACACCAGGGTCCCCATTAGCTGTGGCATGTGGATTGCAAATATATCTTGCATTCACGTTGCAAAGTGCCTAAGATTGGTTGTAGGCTATTAGCCTCTTTGGGTAGCTTGTTTGGGGCTTATAAATGTCTTGCACAGGCCCAGCATGCCCATGCATAAGTTGTCATTGCAAATGAGGAGAGGAAGGAAGGGAGATCTGAACAAATGTGCAAAGTTCCTAAAGTGGCAGTGAAGCAAAGCATATTGAGAACTTTCTCCCATATGTAATAATACCTTATGATTTCTCTCACTGTGGCCAGTTTGAAGCTTACACAGGTGATTCTCTGATGGATAGCTGTTAGGGTGCCCTGATCCCAAGCAGCTGGACCACTAAAGTTGGAAGCTCTGTTTAACTGCATTCTCCATGTCCAGATCAATAGTCATTCTGTTACAAAGCAACAAGCATGACCATGCACAAAGGGTCGAGTCTTTTTTAATTAGGTGCTCCCATGATGATTATTTTCCTGGCATACAAAAAAGGAAAATTAACCTTTGCATAGTTTGCCTCCAAGCACTCTTCAAGGGTTTCATTTAATTTGCCAGTGATACAGAAAGAGGAGTAATTTCTTAGTAGATATTTATCTAGAGGGAAGAAGGTGGTAAATAGTTACCCAGTCCTGTGAAGTGCAGGTGTTCATTAAGTGTACCCTGACATAAATCTCTTCCTCTTTTCTTTCGTCTCTTCTGTTTATTTGCTCTCTCCTGTTTTATTCAGGAGCAGCCAAGTGTTACCCATCAGGGATATCCACCTGTGGTCATTGGGGTAGATATGTCATAAATGCTCCTGGAAGCTCATTAAAATAAATCCAACTCCCAAGCAACTTTTGTTTGCTTTTGAGCATCCTCTTAAGAAACTCTGCAGCCAACATTTTATTACATCAAGATATCACTTTTTTTCATGGACCTGTATTTTACATCACTTTAAAAATAACTAGTTTTGCTTTTTTTTTCCAGAAATGACAGTTAGAATTTAACCTATAATTACAGCAAGCCATGCTTCCTCAATAGGCTGCAACTAGAGCCTTAAAAAACAAGCAAACAAAAAAACCAAACAAACCCGAAACTTTCAGAAAGCTTGAAACTTTGCTCTGCGGTTTGCATTACAAAATTAGTAGTCGTTCAAAACACTGGCCATATAAAATAGCTCTTTTTTGCTTTTTTCTCAGTTTGTCTGGTTGTGTTTTTCTGAGACAAGTTTTTTACACTAACACCTCTCAAATCATTGGGAAACATTACAGCAAAAGCATGTTCAAGTTAAAAAGGCCTTGAATACAGAGTCATATTCCAAAATAGTTGCACTTTGCATTTTTCTGACCTGTTTGTGGGAGTCTGTTTCACAGCTTCCTCCACTTCAAATATTTTACCTCCAAATTTTACAGGCCTTCATTGTAGTCACAACCATTTATAGTGAGCTTTAGCGCACAGAAGTACAGCTGCCTGAGTGGTTTCTGAGTGGAAAGCAGTTGTTAATATGGCAATGACTTTACCTGTTGTCTTCTTTGAAGGTTAGAAACAAGAGACTGACCTCATGCAGTTAGATTGAGAATTAGATATGAGATTGGAGCACACAAAAGCCCCTGCCTTATGTTGCCTTTCTCTTGGTTAAAACTATATTTCCTGTATTTCTGTGCAATTCAAAGTATATTTTAGGCTTCTTGATAGATACATGAAGATTTACCAAAAAGGATTTGATTTGTTAAAAATCAAAGATATGTTTAAAAAAAAATCCTGTTTTATTAAGGTTGTTATGTGCAATACAATACTAAAATCTAATAGATTCAAACTGAAAGCTCAAAGTGTTTCTTTGCCATGTTCAAGTTTGCAGAAAGATGTTATTCAGGGATTGAATGCCATTAATTTTAAAGCTTTTTGGCGTTTAATCAGAAGAGAATAATGATGATTTTGTTTAAATATAGATCTGCATTTCACTGGAAAATAATATCAAAGAGAAGAGTAGAAGCACTAGGCACAAATACTCAGGGCAGAGTTATGACCAACTCTGAGAGAAATTGCTCAAGGTGGCTCTCAAAGGCAAGCGAAGAAGACCACAGAGACCAAGAGGGTGGCAGCGGTTACGTCTGGGCATAATTGACTTTATCAAACACAGTTTGGAGATAGGATTCTTCAAGTCCTGGAGCCCCAGTGAGGTCTAGTGGTGGACATTGCCTTTTCAGCTGGACAACTCTAGGCAGTGATGTCAAGTGGAAATCAGCTGCTGTTGCAGATGTATAGGCTGGAGGGGTCTGTACTCCAGCCACAACATAGCATGCAACACGTAGTGCAGGTCTGGCAGTAAGACCAGTCCATATCATAAATTATTCTTTGTCTGTGTTATGCCATTGCTCTCTTCTTCTTGTAGTAGACAACTTCCCTAGCCATGCTTAATTCATAATGGAAAGTTTGGTCAGCAAACAGATATTGGAAAAGAATATTTGTCGTTTAGATATTCAAACAATTAATTTTCAGCGTATGTTATATTCCAGTGGGGAATAGCAGGCTGGTGTGTTTGGGGATGAATGCATAAACCATTCAGGAACTGTTTGAAAATAATTAAGGAAATAAGATGCCTAGTGTATATAAAGTGGGCTTTTAATTATAATAGAAAAGAAATTCTTCAGAAATCATTTGTAGGATAACTTATTTCTCAAGTGTGTTTTGGCAGGGTTTCAAATATATCAGATAGCAATCACATATTGTGTGACAGGGTTACAACTAACCCAACACATTATACGGGCCCAGCTACCGCAGCCCAGTTCCCATTCAAATTTAATGGTGTACTGAGAAGGTTTTGGAAGAGTTCAATCTGTCTTCAGGTACTTACCTCTGTGTGCAAGGTGTTATGATATTCTGTCAGAGGTAGAGAAGCCTACTGCTACAATGAACCAAAAAATCCTGACCAAAGCAAGTTTATAGGATGTTCTCTAAGGGGAACATGAGAAGAACTTACTCCCCTTTGCAGGAAAGTGCTGGCTGCATGGTGCAGGATACGATCTCTTAAATCCAGATTTGATCTGGATCAAAAATAAGTATGTGAACACTTCTGTTGAACTAGCCAAAGCATGCAATACAGAGTTTAGACTTAATGTTTTTATGATGGCTTTACTCTTCCTCTGGCAGGACAAAGAATATGGCATTAAGGTTGTGAGAAAGTTTTGTTGGAACTTTGGAATGAATTTGGACTGGGAAAGTGAAGTAAACAGCTGGATTAACTTTTTGTATCATATGCCTACTGCAGCTTTTGCCCCATGAGGATTTACAGGAACCCGTTTGTCCATGTTCTCTTTAGTGAGCTCTGATCTGGTGGTAAAGCTCATGCTGTCACCAATGCTCGTGCTTGTGGGGAGAGCTGGTGCTGCTGTTTTCTTTACTCAGGGTGTCAGCAGCTGGAGTACAACCCTAAGGGAAGAGGGTCTTAGGTTTAGCTTTCTCCTTGTTCGTTTGCAGGGATATGACACTCTACCAGCGAACTCCCAGGAGACAGCTCTAAGTGCCAGTCCTCATGCAATCTGGAGTTGAGATGTTGACAGTTACTGGGATGAAAGAACAAGTGGTCCCAGCATCATTCAAGGAAGAAATGCTAGATTCCCCAAGTTCTGAACTATGTTGCAGTGCGTATTTTGGTGTTTCATATGATACCATAATAATAGCACTGACCAATGTGTCTGTGTCTGGGCTTTCTACCGAGCACAGGAGGCCCCCACTCTGGATGTCTGGTCTCTTAGTATGAATATTGCATTAGCACTTACAAAGAAGATAGGATGAATTCAGAGGATGTCACCTTAGATTACAACCTGTTGATTAAAGTGTGTTCTCAGGAAGATGAAAAGGAAGACACCTTGGATTTGTTATGAGATGCCACTTGTGGTTGTGAGAGGGTGCAAGGTTGTGTACAGTAGCTGGCTGTATATCGTAATTGCATGCCCACCACCTGGAAGGCTAATTCTGCTTATTAGAGAATCACAGAACAGCTGAGGTTGGAAGGTGTTTCTGAAGATCCTCTAGTCCACCTTGACCCCAACTCCAATTTTGGGAATATTTTTACAGAGCAGGGAATGAGTCCCACCTAGTATAAAGACTTTATGCTTTTGAAACCTCTAAACCTGTGGTATGCTAAACAGTACGACCTTTGCATATAACACATTGAAAGTAATTACACTAAAATTTCCCCCTTGGAATACTCATAATTCTTTTTAACTCTCTGTTTGGTTTAGAAAGTAGTGTCATATTTGCAGTTTCTGTAAACTGCCCTGTGCAAACAGCTTCTTTTCTTCAACTGTGAATTCCAAGCTGTATACAAAGCCGAGTGTATAGCTCACAGTTTGCATTAAGTAGCATTTGATTAGGTGGTAACAACATTAATTGACACCCAGAATCAGTCGGCTGTGGGTGATCTGAAGCGATAATGCACTAGAGCTTCTAACATTCTGTGTTAAGTCAAAATGCTCCCTCAGCCTGGGGAAAGATGCAGGTGTTTGGGATAAAAGAGTGTTTTGTAAATTAAGGACTTGACCACTGTAATTCCACTTCATTACTCTTCTGCTGTTGCTTAATGTACAATTATTACTCTATTACCTCTTTTCTTCTGTGTTTTAAAAGTATTGGAAAATTAAACAGTGAACATTAAAGTCTGAGCCAAATATTTTTTTGGAAAAAAAATAATTTCAAAGCAAAGAAGCAAAAGGCTATTGAATAACTATGAAAAAATTTAGAAACTTTCCTGATTCAAACCAGTGTGTCTGTTATTAAAAGCTCTGGTTATAAATGGCTAGTTCTTGATTATCTTGCTTGTCTTTGTAATGATGAACCCCTCAAAACATTGGCCTTCTCTGAAAGATTGTTTCAGCTTTGTGGATTAGGCAGATAGAATATATGTATGGAGCTGGCAAAGCAAGTGTCTAGTGAATGGTAATTGTTCACCAATTCCCACAAATCCTCTCACAAGCTATAGGCCTCATTCTTTTTTAAGGGATCTTTCTTACATTTCATTAACAACTGACCCATTGATGAATTATGGGTATTAATATACTCAGGAGTTAGGCTTTAGTACAGATTGTACTCAGCAATGCTGACTGAGGGAGTGTTAGTGCTCTAGTAGTTTTGCACCCTTGGGAAAAGGAAAAGCATGAGCAAAAAATGATGAAAGCCTCTATAACTGGTGTACGCTATATATAGCTATGTAGAATATAGGCATAAAATATAATATGACTGTTTTGATATGACAAGTGTGCACTTCATGTCTTATTAACTTCTCTGAAAACTCCCTTGTCCTGTATTTTTCGAAGTCCAGGATGATGAAGCTGTGAGAAAGGCTCCATTATCAGTGCGTGTCAGTAACAGAGACAGGCAACCCTGGCAAGACCAGGGAGGTCTTCAACTAGAGACCACAGGGTTTAGTGCCTTCCCCAAGAGCCCGTCTTCTGGCTTCAGACAGAGTATGGCATGGGATGGTCAGGCAGTAAAGAAGGGCATACAACTGTTCTGCCTCTGACTGGCTTGTGCGGGACTGCAGTTTTCAGCTCGTGTTGTACCAATGGATAATGCTCCTTGGATGAGGGAGAGGTGAATTTTATGATCTGTGGAAATAAACACATTCTTCCTCTTTAAACGTATGCACTCTATTTGTCTATGGTCAAAATGATTCTTCTGGATAATTCTGAGCAAGCCTTTGGTGTTCTCAGTTGTATTCAAGAATAAAATTTATTTTATTTTTAAGTAACAGAGAAGAACAAGCATAGTTAATGAAGACGCATACAGTGGGTAAAGCTCTGCATGGAATAAAGCAGCATTAAGACATGTAGATCGGTATTTCATAAATTATGCTATTGGAACATCCATGTGGTTTCTATGGGCAAATAATTTGTATAAAACAGGGGAGAGAAATGTGTAGCATAAACACAACAAAGATCCAATTCTTTTCTTGAAGGCTATTATGCAGTTTACATACCTTGCCATTCCCAAACAAAGAGGGGTTTTGTCAGACAGAACAATGTGCGTTGCTGCAGGCATGAGAAAGGAGAGCTGCATTTGGAAAGTATTACAATTATAATGGGAGTAGATTATGAAGCAGATAATTAATGGTAGGGATACAGAATCTTCCCTTCCCACTGGGATTCATTCTCACTCTGTTGGTGTAACTTACAGCCCTGAGGAACACTCTTTTTGGTTTCAAGGCTCTCTTTTCTAATCTCTGGGTCTTTAGTGTTTTATTGCACTGGTCACAAAGGTTCAAGGAGGTCAGTCCAGAAGATATTCTCTCCAAGGGATTAAATTGACTCAGAGGAACAAAGTAATTTGGAAGCGGTTTTGCAGAAGCCTTCTTCCACCTTTAAATTACAAAAAGCCTCGTCTTCCACTCCTGCAAGACCATTTCCAAAGTAGTTCGCCCTTCTGATTCAGGAAGATCAGAAAAGATTATGTAAATCTAAATTGACTTCATAGTTATATCTAAACAATGGAAATGGTATATTAAAAATGTATATGCTTGGAAGATTATTCTGAATATGGGAATAAGTTATTTATACTATTAATGATTAACATAGCGTTGCTCTTTCTTTTCAATTAAATTAAATAACGATTTTCTCTTCTGTAGTATCTTTTGTTATAAAAAATAAGATTTTCTGTGGACAAAACTAACCTACAAAGGATGATGCTTCCACTAATGTTTGTTTAAGTCATTCCAGTAGAACAGGGTAGATCAGAGTGTGGGTGTGAGATTTATTCCTGAAACATTTTGAAAAGTTGTTGAGCATAATTATTCACAAAGGTTTAAGAAAGCAATACAAACATTGCAAGCAGAGAAATCATTCTTAAATCTTGAACCATTAAGCTGGCTGGTCAACTATGTAAACAAGGAACAAGAAGCATAGGTTAGTATGTTCTTTAGATTATCTGATATAGCTTGTTGTTCACTTAGTGTCTGACCTGTAAAAAGGAATCTTCCAATTCATATGATAAGCACATATATAAGAACAAGAGAGGACTTCTAAGTGGAACACAGCATCACCTTGAAGTGATTAAAAGTTATATGGAGTCATCAAAACAGTAACTCAAAGTACCATCAAAGCAGTAAGCATCATTGCCTCCATATAGCAATATGTAAATAATTAGAGGAGAGCCATCTGTAATGCATTATGAACAAGTGTGTTCTGTATTTTGATCTATTAACGCACACATATATTAATGAATTTAATGTGTTGAGATATGCCATGCTGTACATACTGCTAAAGTAAAGGAAAATTATTTTTAAAGCATTTTTAGTTGGTATTTTTTTCTATGTGTATACTCAAGCATTTCTGTGTTTTGGTCTTTAATAATAATATTAAATTTACCCTTTATTGATTATATTTATGTGAAGAGAAGTCCTTCAGGAAGCCAATGGATATAGGTAAAAAAGGCTTTTGTCTAGTCACTCAAACCCTTTTGGTCTAACACGCGTGAATACTGTCCATTCAATTAATGTATTTCAGTGTAGATAAAAAAAAAATTGGAAAAGTTTTATAATTGCTGAGGTTGCTGGAAGAAAAGGTATATACATTCATGAAGAGGGCCTTGTAGTTGGTGTTTTGCATAATATAAGCCCTAGAACATCACCAAAAGACAGTCCTGCTTAGAGAAAAATGCTGACTATATTGTTTAATAGGAAAATAGAAAATATTATTGATTTTATAGTAAAATTATATGTGCAGACTTGTTTAAGATTGAATCATGTTTAATTCATATCTGCTTCTACTTATTTTGCAGAAGGTTTTGTGCAGTTCAATATTGCTGAAAAAATAGTACTTCTACAGAGCCAAGATCAGGGCTTGTAATATGGTAAGGCTGCATAGTTGACATATATAGGTAGTATCTTAATGTTCATTCCACTTGTGTTTTATAATTAGCAGATAGAAATAATTTGCTGAGTCCTCATATAGTGTTTTTCTTTAGCAATGCTAATATATTTTTTTTAAACCATATTATTGTAAAATTTTGCATTTTAAATTTCTTTCACCTACACCTCGTGGAGTTTTTTTTTTTTTTTTATGAAAGGGAAATATAACTCCATTTTGATAATGATTGATAGAGATAGATATAGAAAATCCCTGTCAGGACAGAAACTGTACATAACAGGCATTTAGGAGAGAGCAGTTCCTGTTCCAGTTCTTCTGTGGATGAAGGTGAGGAAAGAAGACAAGGGAGACAGGAATAGAAACATGTATAAGTATCATCATGTCATATAAGGGAAAATGGCATGGAAGAGAAATTGGCCAGTACAAAGTTATTCAGGGAGACCTCAACATAGCCAAGAAGCAACTCAAGTGTCTGGTCCCAAGTCCTATTACAGGTTCTTAACCACAGGACTAATCTTCCTTCTTCAACTGCAAATTAATAATAGCATTCTGAAATTATAATTTCACTCAGCTTTATTTCCGGTTGTGCTGGCTGGTGGTTTTCAGTGTATCTGGTACCTTACCTCTTATTTTTCATTAATTGGTTGGCATTTGATTAGCCACCAGTCTCCTGAACAACAGGGAATTTTGTATTTGAGCAAGCTGAGGTGAGAATTGAGTCCAATTTAAGCCATTTGAGTGCAGCTGAGCTGGAGATTCAAGGTGTTAAGTACGTACTGAAGTCTGTTCTTATAAATCAGGTCAGTATGTGTATATACAGCTATGTAATCTGAATTAATACGCTTATGAATGTTCTATATTTTAATAGAGCTGGACAAAGGAGGTACAGTAAGGAACTAAGTGATTCAGTGAAAGCCTAACTTCCCTAATGCCAATGGGACATAAATATCTACATATTTACCTACAGGGTAGCCAGACTGCCTTTTTTTTTTTTTTTTTTTCCCCTTGCATGTTTATCTACCCTGAACGTGAAAATGGAGAAGTGAGCTAATGTGGGACATTGGGTTTGTTGCTGTGTCCTCTCTTCTGTTCAGCAACTATCACCTTTCTTCTCTCCCTCAGCCAAAAGAGAGTTGAGGATACCTTATAAGAAAAGAAGTTCCACAAATGCCTGTCCTGTTCCCTAAGGAAAGATTTTTGGCAAGTTTTTTTCTTCATATGTAGTAGAGCAGAGTGCTCCAGTTCACTTCTGGCTAGTGTTGAAAAGGGCTTTTTATGGTCTGTCTCTTCTGATGTTTAGCACTCTCTGCAGTGCCCTTTTACCACCTGAAAATTTACTGTATGGCAGAGGAACACAGATCCAGCAAATGTGAAACACAGAGTTTGCAATGTTTTGGGATCAAAATACTGATTGTACAAAAAGCACAAAAGCTTCCTGTTTTTCTAGCATTATAGGAATGAGAAGGGTCCATAAATTTGTAAAGTGAATCATTAGCTTAAATGTTGTATGTGCTGTACTTGTCATGCAAATTTAAAACCTGATTTACAGGCTTAAAATGTTATCAATTGAGCTAGAGTGTTATGTAATACCTGAAGTAACTGCTCACCCTGCATTATTCAGAAGCCCATATTTATTAAATAAAAACAAATTGAGCTCAAGGTTTTTTTGGGTTAAATTTAAAAAGGGGAGCAACCTGACAACTAATCAGCCATAGCTTGTAAAAATGATTTGTGACTATAAAAGGGAAGGGAGGAAAAACAAAGAGGAGGGGTGGGAGGTAAACATTGTACTGTGGAGATTAGTTGTGCTTTATTCTGAAGCAAACTTGTCCAAATGCATTATAAATGTGGTAGCTCAATAATAAATGGGAGCAAGAGGATACAAGCAATAAAATTAGGTGAATGCAGAGGGCTCTGTGTTTTAGTTAAGTGGGTGGTGTAATGTGGTAATAGAAATCCGTTACCTACATACCCTGTTCTGTGAACATTGCTTCGTTATACTGCTGCAGTGAATGTTTCTCATTTCTAAGAATCTTAGCATGGGAAAAAGATATTAAACTGCAAGGTCTTCAGCATGCCATTCTTCATATGTACATAAATACACACACACACAAATATATATATGTATATAAAGCATAAAATTATGTAAATATTCCTGAACCCATGCATACAATTTCACTTTTGCAATATTAATTTCATCTATTGCAGAGAAATGCTGTTTAATTTGAATGAGAGTGTGAATTTTGCAAAATGGGGCTGTAGTTTTTTACTTAAACTTATGGCATCTCTGTTCATATTGTATAGTGCAGGAACAGTGTCTTCATAATTAAAGTATCAAAAAACCACATTTCAATCAAGAATGATGAAATTCATTCAGGATGATTTTCCAAAGAATAATAACTTTAAACTTTCTCCCTTTGAACAGAATTGTTTAGGACTCTCTCATCAATTGTCCGGGGTCCTCATTTCGTTTTCTTGTTACTCTTGGAAATGAACTTTTCTCTTACAGTTTTTTCCTTTGTTGCTGTGTGCTCTGCATGTTATATACTTTTTATGGGTCAATTAATGGAGACTTGTAGCAGTGTTTTATATGAACTCTGGTAAGTATTTTTTAAAACTTAACTAAGTCAATAAGAAGGTGTAATATATTACACCTCCAGTACAAAGGCCATGATCAGTGGAAGTCCAAATTTTTATAGTAAAGTGGACACTTTCAGGAATCCAAGTTGATAAATGTGAATTTGTCAGCATATAGAACTTGAATCTGTAGTATCTGACTTATTAGTTCACTGCTGAGTGTAGGATGGTACCTCTGGCCTTAATTCAGTAGTCTTTAAATAAATGGATACGTGCTCTGCTGAATCGGGGCCAGACAAGTGCAATGCCTGTACAGGGCATATTGAGTGAAAGGAAATGTTGACCACAGAGGTTTGATTTCTTCTTCCTTATAGGGGAACAAACCTGAAATTAATTGGGAGGATTGTGTTCATACAGAAACAATATCAAGAAAGAAGATGGATCGAAAAGTCTTAAACAAAAGTAACTTTAGGTTGTGTGTTTAGGACAATAGTGCTTGTTCTGTGAGATGGGAAAGATTTGTCTGGTCTTCATTATTTTTCTGTCTTTTTTTTAATTCCTCACTGGGGTCATATATGGTGGGATATGCTGCACCTTAATGGCTATCTGAAACTGTCTAGTCTGAGCTTCTGTATGTGGAAAGAGACAGGCTCTCTCTAGGAGCTGATTTATCCCATCATAGGGTACACGTGGTGAATTACCCCCAGAGATGCCACTGTGTGGAGGGAGACTAGCAGACACTCTCCGGTGAGATGAGGATGATGCTACCTGCCAAACTATAAAAAAAACTTATTACACAGCTATCTGTCTTGTCTCTTGCCCAGCAGAATTAAGACATGAAATGAAGGGAAGAAATGAAGGTTACCATTTACCCCTGTGCCTGCATGAAGCAGGTGTCTGAATGCAAGCCAAATAGCCAGCCCTTAGATCCAGCTTAATTTCTGGAGAACGACTGCTGTAGAAAAAGCTCCCAGTGTTCCTCACATTGACCTAATTTTCAGTGTTATCTAGTGACACTGTGCTAATGTGACCCAGTATTTCTTTGCTGTTATCTGCCTGGTGCATTTAGATTTTTTTTCCTTTTTGTTTACCATTGGCATCTGTACTCACCAGACACCTAATCCTGCGAAGCGCTGAGTCCCACCCAGGAGGTACAGGCTATTTTCTTTTCTCATCTAGCAGGAGTCAGGCTGCCCCATTTCTCCCAAGATTAGACTGGATAAGAGACAGGTAACCATAAACAGCACTGTAGCTGATTTTAGGATTGTACCCTGGCAAAGGTCAAGAGTAATGGTGCAGTGAAAATAAAGCATTTTGAGTCATTTATTCCTTTAAAAAAGTTTGTATCATCCATGCAGCTGCAAAGCCATAATGCTTTCATTAAAAGTCACATCTGTGCTGAATTAAAACAGGAGCCTTTTCCAGCCAAGCAGTATTTGTCAGGTTGAAAGTTTTTCTCTTAGCTCCTGAAGGTTTTTTCCAAAATCTAAGGGCTAAGACAGAGAGCAGACCTTGTCACGAGCTGGTACCGAGGTTTATTTTTTTTTTCCTGCTATGTTATTCACCGTCTGGCTCCAGATTGGAGGTACATCTCCCTTGTGTTCACTTTATTAACCTACATATGACTGGCTCTTTTGTTGAATGTGTAAATGAAAAAATAGATGCTGGGCCCAAGAAAAGTAGTCTGAAAACATCTTTTTCCAGATTTTCTGCTCCCTGTGGCACATTAACCACTTGCATGGAAAATTTGGTGGATAAAATATCTCTTAAAAGATGTTTTTTGAGAGTAGGCATTTTTAGCTTTATGTGAAAAGACTTAAACGATCATGAAATCTTAGTCCTCTCCCCCCCATAACTTTTTGAGCCCATTTACTGGTATCCACCAAAACTGACTTCAAATATAGGAATGTACCTAATGCATTAAAATCATGAAGCAGATAGAAGAGGATAGCCAAAATTAATACTTCAACTAAAAGTGTGTCTGGAGTGTGAGCCCAGCAGCTGGGTACTGTGTAGCTGACCAGCCAAATGACAGACGTGTATTCATCAGCTAATTGCTGGATGCCTGTTTCACAAAAAGCCACCACACAGGCTACATCTGGTTCGTCCATGTGATGGATGTAGGACCTGGTAATAAGTGGGAGGACTTGAACTAGGAACTGGAGGTATTGTGGGAAGGTCTGTTGGGGGTTACAAGTGTAAGTGTGGATTGTTGGACATGTATGTTTAGCACAAAAGCCTTTGCTAGTTCTGCGGCTCATGGATCAGTTCATTTAGAGAAATGTTTACTTCAGAAGGGGTAGAAAGCTTCTGTATTGGTCTTTGTTGTCTCTTCAGTTTGCCCACTTTGGTTAGAAAAGGACAATAAACAGCTGTCTGTATGATGACCGTAAGCAGAGAGCCCAATGGAGCTGGGTTTCTAATGTACTGAAAATTATCTTCATTAGTTTAATTATTATTTTTTTATTTAAATGCAAGAGCAACAAAGCTTTGAGAAGTAAATAGGAAGAAAAGGATGGACAAGCCTTGATGAACACAAGTGACAGAAAAAGGTGCAGTGGGACAAAAAGAGTAAGCTACCCTTTATACCACTGTGCTGCCCAGGAGTCCCTGGTATTGTCCAGTACTCCTTGTGCTCAGCTTTGTTTGACTGAGAAGGAAAGTCCCTGCCTTCAGGGTCTTGGTCTAGTTTTTTCTGGATAAAATAAACAGACTTCCACAATTATTTAGGCTTTTAATACCTACCATACAAAATATGTTTGTATAAATTATCTATCTATCTATCTATCTAAACATATGTATATATAAAAAAACTGAGTGCTTCTTCAGTTCTTTTTAAAAACGGCCAACAAGCAAAGAGACCAGTTTTTATGCTGGAAGCTAA
Source organism: Pterocles gutturalis (assembly GCF_000699245.1). Taxonomy (NCBI): domain Eukaryota; kingdom Metazoa; phylum Chordata; class Aves; order Pterocliformes; family Pteroclidae; genus Pterocles; species Pterocles gutturalis. The sequence continues at coordinate 46,519 of NW_010130603.1, read as the reverse complement.
GTATTTTCCCTCCCCACTCTGACATTCCACATCACTGATGTCAAAGTCTTTCCCAGTCAAAGAATTATATTTTATTTTTCCCAGTAAAGACTGTCATCTCAGAGGGAAAGTCATACCAAAGTTTCCTCCAGGTTTTTGGCTGAGATTCTTCATGAGGGAAATATTTTGTTTGAAAAACGTATTTGGATGTATTACAAACAGTGCGAAGAGCTTCCCTCCACTGTGAAGGAGAAGGGGAAACCACCTCCAACTCTTTTTTCATGAGAAGTGGCAGATTTTCAGGATGTGTTTAACAGTGTCTTACGGGATCTCATATCCTGGGGAGAAGTTCTGGCTCTGCAGAAGCCCACAGCGTTGCTCCTGCCAGATCCTGCGAAGCCAAGCAGAGGCAGGACTTGCAGGAGCATGGAGGGGTTCATTTCTTCATCAGTGCTCGGGAGTGAGGTTTGGGGGAGGTTCCCTCCAGAGCCTGCATCATGCCAGATCTCTGAGCTCATACAGCCCTTGCTCTCCATTCCTCTACACTGCAGAATACCTACTTTGTTTCCATTGTTTATTCTTATAGAAATAAATTTAAGGAAAATACCCCTGAAGGTGACCTTTGATTTAGGTGTTCCCTCAGGGTTGATTGCTTAAACTTCTCCTTCCTGCAATCATTTAAAGAGAGAAGGATGTAGATAAATGTGAGGAAAAGGAGTATTTCTCTAAGCAAAACCAAGGGAACTGAAAAAAAAAAAAGTTGTTAAAAGATAATTTCTGACACAGTCCAAGCTGTCTTTGCAATCCTGCATTTTCCCTTGCCCTGTAAGATTTCACTGCCCCATATAGCTCAGGAGCAGGAGACAGACAGACTTTGCCTGTGGTTCCTCCAATAGATGATCTTGGGGCAGTGGTGGCAATTGATATTGAAGCACACTGATATTTCCAGGTTCCAACTACTGAGAGTTTCTGAATTTCACTGTAAGGTGCAAACACTAAAGAAGATGAAGGGACTTTATTATTGCCTGGTTGCAACATTGTTCGGAACCCAGTGTTTCTGGAGGATTAGTGGGCTCTTCACAAACTGAAGAAAAGAGAGCTGCAGCAGTCTTCCCCACTACCTGAATTTTGCCAGCTGAGAATAGGCACGTAGAAAATTGAAGAGAAGTAACATGAGTTAAATACTCTGACATATGTAAACTCATAGCAGTGGAAATTTGTGTGCTGAAAAGCTGTTAATTCAGTGCTTATCTTAATGTTTATTGGTTTATTTTCATTGTCAGTATATTTAACCTTTTGAGCCTCTTGACCAGGGTAAAAGTCATTATTTCTTTAATAAGAAAAATATGTTGTTTATGGGCATCTTTCACCTTGTGCCTTTTGTCACACCAGAGGGGTGGGGTGGTGGGACAGGGTTATCACTGTAACTGTTTCCTTCACTGAGGAGGAAATGCAGATGATCTCCTGGAGCTATTCAGCATTGCTCATTGCCTTGACTTATTAGCCATTGAAAATAGGTGCAGGTTGGATGCTGGTGTCTAATGCAATCATACAATCATAGAATCATTGAGGTTGGAAAAGACCTCAAGGATCATCAAGTCCAACCCAACACCACCTAACTCACTAACCCATGTCCCCAAGCACCACATCTACACGTTTCTTGAACCCCTCCAGGGATGGTGACTCCACCACTTCCCTGGGCAGCCTGTTCCGATGCCTGATCTCTCTTTCAGTGAAGAAATTTTTTCTAATATCCAGCCTAAACCTTCCCTGGTGCAACTTGAGGCCGATGTTAGATGACAGAATGAAGTTGGTGAAGACTTAACATGAAATGTCTTCTTCCCCTGGCAAGCTTGCCATGAGGAAAGCATTGGGTGAAAAGCTCTGTGGGACTTTATTTGTGGGTGTTCAAGCGACAAAGTATTTCCCCACTTGCACCTTTGGAGGGGGGAGGTCTGAGAGCCTCTAGCACATGCACATGGGATTAGATACAAATATATATTTATGTGCTTGCAGGACCACAAGTTCAGTGCCTAAAGGATCTGAAAGGCAGAGAGGGGATCCTGGCAGCCCCAGCCCTGGGCTTTGGGCACCTCTTTGGGGACAGGGACATGCCGAGGCTGGGCCAGGACATGGACCTGCAGGTGGGCCTGGCTCAGCAGGGCCCATAGCAGGGAAGGGCAGGGCTGGGAGGAGCTGGAGACCAGCCCTGCTGTGATGTCACTGGGGCAGGGACTGATGGTCCTGAGATACTGAAATGGGGTCCTGGGTTGTGGGTAGGTTGGGTAAAGCTGCAAGGGGCTGGGCAGGGACAGGAAAGCCCACTAGTGCCCAGGACACTGGCAGTGTTCTGGTTAGCCAGCCAGGAGGTCAGGTTGAAAGGGGAACCGATGAGCTTGAACCCAACTTTCCTTTAGGTGGGGTTGTTGGTTCAGGTCTCTTTCCTCTGTCAAGTCACCGACTTCTAGGTGGAACGGCATCTATTTGAGACCATTGGTTGTCAATTAAAATTGATTTAATTTGGTCAGATTGAAACTTACTTGGCAGCAAAGCTGGATGGACGTTTCTGAGATAGAAGCTAGTTGCCTTTAGGTGCTGATAGTGCTTGAACAGGGTTTATGGGATTGCTATTTTGAACAACAGCATCTAGACTTATCTAGCTGATACCTTTGAGGCTTGAATCTGACTACAAAAGCACTTAGTTTTCAAGAGAGTACATGTTTTCCCTGCATCTCCAAGTACAGGTACAGACTCCTCTCCTCACACAGAAATGCAGTGATACATCCACTTGCTTTGCAGTTCGCCTTAACTGTCATCTTCTAAAAATGGCCCTTGCTGTTTGTATGTGTATCAGACAGGTGCATTGCGTGATCAGGGTTTACATTTCTAGACTGTACTCAGAACACCGAGAGGTGATGTACTCTGTACGTTTCCCTATCTGTAGGCTGTACTTTACCACTGGTTTTCTCATAAGAATGTTTTTGACCCCCATTTAGTTTTCCTTGAGATGAATTCTTATCTCAAATCACCGCATAACTAACAGTTTCCAGTAGCCTGCTTTTAAAAAAAAAAAAAAAAGGAAAAACAAAAAAAAACCTGACCTAACAACAAAGTAACTGCAAAAATAATAATAAAAAACCCCTGTTCTTACTAGGTTGCAATCTCAAACCAATCCACTTTGACTGTAGCCGTGGCAAATTGCTGTCTGAAAATGACTGCTCTATTCATCTGTTAATATTGTTAGAAAGCAAGCTACAACTGTACCTATCAGTGTAACTAAATTAGAGCAGGTTCACATAAGGCAGGCACACATAAAAATGTACTTATGAAACAGATGTATCCCTCAACAGGAAAATGACAGCAATTCTGATAAAATGCTTTTATTATTTACTTTCAGCAAGTATCTATAGCTGCAGCTTGACTATTGTTGAATCATTTCAATAATCTTGTTATAGGCCTCGCAATAAAAGGAAAAGCACTTCAGCGCAGTGAAATGGCCTAGCTCCTGACATGTTCAGTGGCATGTCAGTGATACGGTGATATTTTTTTAAGCTGATGAAACAAACAGCAGCATTGTTTATCTGCTTTGAAGCTGAGCACATGCCTTGCCTGGAAGTCAGCAGCTGCGGCAGGTTGAGCCCTGCAGTAGGGATGGATGGCCATTGTGCAAGGGAAGCCCTGGTTCTGCTCGGTACAGGGGCTGCTCTCATGTCTCTCGGAGGTAAACACAGCAGTGTGAGGGATTACACTTGGAAATTAAAAAAAAAAAATGTTGACCTTAAACTGAGCAAGTGCAGGTATCTCCATCCTTCTGCTTATTGTGTACCATAGAGTTTATGGTCCACTTACAAGTTCCTCTAAAATTAGTGCCCAGACCATCTCCTGTTTTAAACCTGAAGTTTTCTGAATATGGACATGGCATGTGGGCATTTTGCAAATGGATACAAAAGGAAATGGATAGTTAACATTTTTGTATTCACTGTCTTTCCAGGTTTTCATAGGTTTTGGAAGAACTGTGAGATGACAACTAACTATATGCACAAAGTGTTGGAGTTGGCAAGTATAGAAATATCTTTTGCTGTCTATAGAAACACAGAAAAATAGACTCAGTGTCTTCAATATAGTCATGTAGGATGTTTGTGGCAAGGTAAGGAACATCTTTAGAGATTTAATTTTAATCTGCTGCAAAATAGCATTGATTCAACTTCAGAAATGTGGAACGACTTATTTTTATTTGTTCTCAGGCTTCCAGAAACTTTCACAACTGAGAAGAGAATGAAGGTCAGAGCATTTCAGAAAAGGACATGAAAATGTGTAAAAATGTTAGTGGACAGTATCTATGAGAAGTGATATGAAATGCAAAATCTAATGTCACAAAACTGCACTGATTCTTCTGGCAGTTGTTCCAAGTGAATATAAAAACTTATTCTTTAGCAGAATATGTTAAATTACAAGCTCTGGTAATGAAAGAGTTAAAGTTTCAGTAGCAGCATTCCTTTACTCTTATATTGCATATAATATTCTATATAGTAAAAACTTTAAAGTTTCTGAATATAAGAGCATTCTGTGACTGAAGTCTTAAACTTTTAAATCTTTAATATATTTTGGGGATCTTGCAGTGAAATTAGCTACATGACTTGCTTTTTATAATTGTTTGTATTTTCTCTGTTATGTTCGTATCTATTTCTTTTTACAGTTTGTTCTAATGTCTGTTGATTGAGAGACAAATAACTCTATTTGAAAACTATTTCTGTTCAGAATTCCCAAGTTTCCAAAACTTTCTCCACCTTCTCTGAAACATACTGTGATCAGATTCCACTCAAATGAGAAAAATTATTCTGAAAATTAGAAATAAATCCTCCTTTTTCTTCTTGTTTTCCCTCAGTTTCAGACAACAGCAAGTGAAAAGTGCCTCATACATTAAAAATTTAAAATTTTTATCTCTGCTATTCCAAGAAAAAAGATAATTTTTTAAATTTTGAGCTGTTGCCTTCATTGAGGACCACATATTTAGATTTTTAGATTTAGTTTCAGCAGAAGTTAACAATTACAAACTTCTTGGCCAGTCAACTAATCTCTTCCCATGCATGCCCAATGAGTTTCTGCCAAAATATTTCACGCAGCAAAGGAAATTTCTTTTCTTTTGAGAGCTCCCATTGACTGGTTGCCCTTCTCAGCCTGAGAGCCCTAAAGGGGTGGTTTGAATGGGGAGATTATAAATATCTCAGCAGAACAGACATAACACTTACAGTGAAAAGATAGTGGTGAAGGAAGAAGGGAGATGGGAAATTGGGGATTTTGCAAGGGAAAGTTTTTTTTTCCATAGGGAATTTCCTCTTAGCAGGTGTCCGACTGGTCACTGTCCGACTCAGCTTAGCTTAACCAAGGTTTCCATCTAGATCTCTTTTTCTAAAATACATGGAAACTTCATCTTCAATTTTACCTGACTGATAGTTCAAAATACTTTGAGTGCTATAAAGATGTTTTGTTTTTTTCTAGTGACATGAAAATTGATTTCTGGTCAACCCAAATGCTCTGAAATGCTTGTTCGAAGCCCATAAATGGTAAAGCAGATACTGTATCAGTGAAGGCTGGCAGGTGTGGGGAAAAAAGGTTTATTCATTCTGCCTCCAAGAGCTATGTAAACAAAAACAAAACATTCTTTCAGGAGAGAACATGAAGAACTGGCAAGGAAACAAAAGTGTAATGGAGAAGATTTCTAGGCCACCCAGCTGCCTAATTACTGGCAGCATCTCTAGATTTTTACAGCATGCCCCTCTAACACAGTCCTTTGGAAAACAAAATGCCATATTACTGCAAAATAGTTAAAAATATAAAGCATTTTGTGTGCTGTAGACTTCAGCTTTTACCTCCAGTGGGATTTTTAATAAACTTGTTCTGCACGTTGAACCAAGTAGAGCAACATACTGGTTTTGGTTTTGGTTTTGGTTTTGGATTTTTTTGTAACATATTAAAATTTAATTTACCAAGATGAGCAAACTGAAAGTCTAGTTTCATTTTCCAGCTTGATCTGGAGGACAGTGGTGGTATTATTCACAATTTCCTAGGGACAATAATGAAAACCTGGGTTTTGTACAGCCTTGCACTTGCAGTGTCCGTACTGTGCTGTTGTGGAATGGTTTAGCCATTCCCATGAGTATTCTCAGCAATGTTTTATATCTGATTCTTTAGCAGTATTATTAATACTTGATGGGATGGAACTAGGCTATTTTTGAGCTCTGCTAGCAAACTGTATTAAGATGAAATACCAGCATTTGAAAAAAAAAAAAAAAAAAAAAAAAGACAAAAAACCAAACCAACTAAACCTGCAGGGACAATAAGTAGGTTTGTTCAGTTTCCTGAGACTGTGGCCCTGTTGCTTACAGATAGAAAAGACCTTTGCTTGTTCTAATAATGCATTCCTAATCATAAACATCTGTATAAAATAATGCAGATGTATATAATTATGAAAGTATTTAAGGCTTATTTAAGATTTCTGGTTTTGAACCTTTGCAGTCCTTCTGGATTTAGAAAACAATGTTGAAAATACATTTCTTTATTAGGCAAAATCTTTTCTTTCCAGTTCTGAACAAAAAGCATTACTTTATTTTTCCTCAAGTTGCTGCTCTGCCATGATGCATCGTTAATGCTGTTAATACTTTTTCTATGTATTAAACTTTGTTATCACAGTATTACTGGGGGAGTAATTGGAATCCATTTAGCACAAGCAAAAAAAAAAACTAGGTGAGTTACTTACTGCTGTCTCCAGTGACTAGTGTTAATTAACTCTGGTTTCATCTGCACTATAAAAATGAGCACTTTTTAAATGGTTGTGAAATAATCTTGTGGATCAACTATATTTATAAAACATATTTCCATTTTTAATCCAAGAAACTATCCAGTAGTTTGGATTATCTTGCAGATCACACCAGTTAAGAAAAAAGAAAAATCATATTAGTCAGGTATGTTACATGTAACTCTGTTTACAAGAACATATTAACATTGTGTGCCATGAACACAGGAAAATCAAATGACTCCAGATTGTTTGGGGGATACAGTGTGTCTTCTCTTACTTGTATCTTTAAGCCTGTCCCAGACAGCATCTTCTGCCTTAGATGGGCTTTTCCGCAGAGCCCACTGCAATCCAAATTCTGGCTCTAACCAAAGCTGCCTCCTCTGCCTCCAAGCACGTTCTTTCTCTCATCCTCATCCACTCCTACTCACAGGGGGTCAGCAAAGCTTTGGCATCCATGTAAGTTAGACTCCTGAGGGGATTTGCATATTTCTGTATTTTGGGTTAGGAAGCTCTTCCAGTCATTACCTGTTTGCCCAAGTATGCTTTTACCTCCTCCCAAACATCTGAACATCAGGTCAGTACTAACATATGTCAATCTTGACAATGCTTAATCTGAACTCTAACGGTATTTTTTTTTTTCCTCTGTTCACTGACAGGTAAGACCACTTTTATTACTGCTTATAAAACCATGTGTCAATGTCTTTAGATGTCTAGTTTCTGTGCAAAGCAACTATATGTTGGCGTTTGCAAAATGGTTGTCATCTGGTCCCCATCCAATGCAAATAAATTAGTTCAGCACAGGAAAAAAAAATCTCTTGTAAAGAAGAAAAAGAAAAAAGTGGTCAAGTTAATGCAATGTGCCCTACCACTGAGTGAATCCTGATAGTCTGAACCGTCTTGTTGTGGTAATAGACACAAGGCACAAAACCAAACCGCTAGCAATGTGCACTCTGTGGTGAGCATCCCAGTATATTGACAACCTGAACTCTGTCCTGGCAGATTCCACCATCTTCAGAGAATCAAAAAGATTTCAGGGCACAAGCTATTTCAAGTATGAGGAAAGTTTGGGGGTTTTTTTTGTTTTTGTTTTTTTTTTTTTCATTCTGTGCCTGATTGCCTAAATACATTATTCCACCAAGGTCACGGCATGGTAATCACTGCATATTTCAGAGAAGGCACTCTGAACTCATTGTCTCAGGTGACTAAAAATGTCATTTTACTCTGCATGCACATATTGATTAGTTATTCTCACCAACTCCAATTACAAATAGTACTGCTGTGGTAGATGCCAGATAAACATATCCCAAAGTGATTCTCAGCCTTTAGCCTATTAATCCAAGACCTGACCCAGTTCAGATGTGATAGATACATCATTGTTGCCCAGACATCTCATATGTATGTTCAATTAGATCAAATGTGAATAAGTGCATGGTGACATACACCAAACCTGTGAACTACACTGCTACGTATACTGCTCATACCTTTGCAGTGCTGTAATTGTAGCCTTTAGTTATTTTAAACCTTTGGAATGCAATGGAGAAAAATGCTTGCTTGCCATAAGTAATGTTGGTTTGTTAATTGCTACTCATTGTGTTAAATCTTTGGTATATGTGGACTGCTTGCATAGAGTAGGTAGCTGTATGCAGTCTCATTCAAAAACAAAACCCAGAAAATATTACATTGCTGCCCTACAATACTTGTATTATCTTGAGTTGCTATGACATTGGCACACATAATACAACATAATGGCAACAGAAAGTGAAAAAGCATTCTGGCACATAAGAGTGTTGATGTAAATAGATAATGAAGCTTTCTATTGTATACCATGATAATAGCATAGGAACAGAAACAGATCTTTATATTGTAGCAGTTTTGATTTATATATTTACTGGGATTTATATACGGCATTCATCGTGATTCCCTCCTCCTGTACAAATAATTACATATAAACTCCTCATGCCAAGATATCAGAGCCACTATCTACAGCAAGATCTTTTTCACTTGTCCAACTTATTTAGCTACTGAATAGGGTAAAGCTTTTTTAAGTGCAAACCTCCTCACAGTCCCAAACCTTTTGGGGTGCTGACTTAGGACCCTTTTTTATTCAGACCAGGGGATGATTTCCTTCAGGCTCTTTACATTGGAAATACTCTGTCTTTTCGTGTGAAAACCACTTGTGGGTATCCTAGAAGCGGCTTCCTTGGGCTTGCTGCAGCAGTATGACACCAGGAGAGAGATGATTTCCTTTAGGACTGAAGTTTGGATCAATTTTGAGAATAATTTTAGCCCACACCAGCCAACCAGTGACACAGTAACCCAGTCAGCATGAGCTCTGGTTGCAGGATCAACCATGTACTTAAGGCTCAATGAATGTTTGTTACATTCTGAGGGACAGATGCACTCTTTTTCTCAGAGATGTTGAGAACTGACCAGATCCTCTGGGCTCAGACATGCAAGAGCAATACCACAAGTCCTCCTTGCTGACTTCTGGCAGCTCTTCATCTGTCACCTCTCTCTGCTATCTATAAGTCAGTGACATTCAGAGTGATTCCTATAAGCTTCCTACAGCAAGAAAGAACCTGAAACTTCCAGGTTACCTTTGAGAGTTCAGAATTGCAATGTGGGCAACTTTGCTGAAGGCTATAGGGCATGGTAGAGATGGAGTTCTCTGTTGAGGGAGCTGTAAGGTTAAAACTATATGTTGGAGTAGAAACCATCTAAGTCTTCCATCGGCTGAAGTCAGAGGGTCTTGACAGCATGTTAAGTCTCCACAGGGAGTAAAAAGGTTGAAATAATTTGAATTGGGAGCCCTCCCCCTCTCTAACCCATTACAATCTTAAATAGTTTAAGGCTCAGTAGAGCAACAGGAATGCTTTGCATTGGCCTCCAAAACAAACTGTGAGCTGGTGCAACCTGAGAATCTCTGCTGTGAGTACATTCCCCAGGTTGTGGCAAATGAGTGCATAGGTATCCTGCTCCCAGAATGGGAGTTTCAAATTCAGAGTTCTTCCCACCCCTACAACGCCAAAAAATTGTGAATAGTACAGTCAATGAAATGAGGAGAAAAAGTGTACACTTGCCTCCCACAACAATTTTAAAATTATTTTTTTTCCTGAACACCCCGTTCTCCTACACTCACTTTGACCATGGACCGAAAATCCATTGTTTGATAAATTCAGGTTAGCAGCAAAGAGAAAGCTGTCATGTCAGCTGTCTGGTGCATGGGACTTTTAAGCCACTATGATACTGGGAAATAGCTTGTGTTCATTGCAGATGGACTATGTCTTTCCAGAAATATTTTACATGTTAGGCTGAGAAAAGAAACTGATCCCTTAAGATGTCTTCTTGATTTATTTGACATAGGTCATCCAAAAAAATAAGCTGACTCAGGAGCACAGTACAAAAAGGTAGGAGAAGAAGGTGATAGTGACAAAGGTACTCAGGAGCCAAAGCTCTTGGTTACATCCATCCAGCCCTTGGCAGTGCCCTGGGGCTCTCTCAGGAGCTCTGATCCTGATGGGCACCTCTAAGCCCCCATCCACTGTACTGGGTCAGGCTGAGATGGAGTTGGTATTCCCACAGGAGCCCTCCCAGCAGCCAGCAGGGGGTGTGTAACACAGCTTGGGAGGGGGCGGAGCCGGGACAGCTGACCCGGATTGGCTGTTCCATACCATGTGACCTCAGCTCGGCAGTAACAGCCAAGGGCAGGCAGGAGGAGGGGGGCATTTGTTACTGTGTTTGTCTCCAGGAGCAGCTGCTGCACACACTGAAGCTCTGCTTTCCCAGGAAGTGGCTGGACATCACTTACTGAGGGGAAGTAGAGAAAAATATCTCTGTTTACCTTTTGTTTCTGTGCATGGCCTTGGCCTTTGCTTTAATTAAACTGCTTTTATCTTGACCCACAAGTTTTTCATCTTATTCTTCCCTTTATTTTGCTGAAGGGGGAGTGATAGAGGGGCCTGGTGGGCACCTGGCATCCAGCCAAGGTTAACCCACCACACCCACAGAGGAAAAACCTGCATCGGTTCACCCGGTAAGGACAGGTCTACTCCATCACTCTTTGATAGTCTTTAATCACACAGCCTAATAAAAAAGTGTAGACAGCAAAAGAAATTAGAAAGAATTATCCCTGATAAGCTTAAAAATGTTAGTATATATGTTTCTGGCCACCATAAGCAGTCCATATATTATGCATGTTAATATGTACCTCTGAGTGATATTAAAAATAGCATTCTGATCATATGACAAACCAGTTGCTATAGTAACTACATTTTTGCTGTAGAACAGCAAAGTAATAATGTGTAAAATGTGTAAATTATCAGTGTGTAAGAGCAACTGGTGCATCTTCGCTCTGCTATTCTGCCTTAAATGAATCTTTCCATGAATCTCATTCATGTATTCTCATGACACTCCTGTTGCTGCCTCCATCTCTTCCGTTGGCCACCCTTGTGGTGCGTAAGTGAGACGTGACATTTCAGCCAAAAGAAAAAGGAGCAGGAGAAGCAGAGATAATGGACTCAATCCAAAGTAAAAAGGCTTAAACTGATTTCAATGGACTTTGCCTCAGGCCTTATGCAAACAGAGGTGATTTATGGGGGACAGCATTAAAAGGCAGAGTTCACTCATTTTTGCGTGCCTGTTACCGCATTCTACTGAAATGTGAAGAGATGTTGCACTTGACATTGTGGGGAGAGGTAGGATCAAGCACCAACATGTTTGAGATTTCCATAGGAGGCTGAGAATATCTCTGTGAATGTGGAACCAATTTTCCAGAGCTTCTCTCCCTTCACCCCAAATTCCAAGCTTTTAGATTTACATGCCTGTGAAATGTTTTTTGCCATTGAAATTTCTTAGGATAGATAAGATAAGATAAAAGTGTTACTAAAATTTAAGAGTAGGTGAAACACATGGAATGAAATCCTGGCTTAGCTGAAATCAATAGCAAAACTCCCATTGACAGCATTTCACCTTTTCTGCTTAGTGTCACACTGAGGAGGGCAGTGACCTACTGGCCTGCAGGAGATTGTAACCCCTCAAAAAGCAACCCACATACTTATTTTCAACTCCAGAGAGAGGAACTATGTAGCAGTGCTGGCTACAGATCAGATGTATTCCCATCCAGGGGCAATTGTACAGTTAACCAGTAAATCATTTGGCTCACTCGCTTTAATTATTCTAGGTGATTGTGATATTTTATTTTATTGGGCTTTCTAGTTTTACTGTAGTCCGCATTTTAAAACAAGTTGGTTGAACTTGAAGTAATTCATAGTTTTAAGGTTTTGAGGCACTGTGTTTTTCCTGTTGCAACCGAAGTGTAGGTGTAATTATAATCTGCCTTGTAACAGCACCTGCCTAAGTGGAACAGTTAGTTATTTACTAACACTCCAGGAGGGTCTCCAGATTGAAGGAGATCAGCTGTGTCTCTGAACTCATGGGTAGCCCAGTACTAAACTTGAGACCAGATTTATTGTGTCTGAACTTTATGATACAAACTACCCCATCCTCTTATATAACAAGCTGAAGGCTTTTTGTTCAAATGAGCTAAAGCCTGTTTTTTGAAGTAAATACATGTTCCAAAATAGAAAGTGATAGATTAAAATCAGAATTTATTATCTTAAGTCATTGTCAAGAGCTTCTACCTTTCCCTCGGAACATTTGAAAAGCAGAACCTTAAATGCCTTAAATTCTGCTGTAAAATTATATTGTGGTACTCTCTGATACTGATCCAACCAAGAATGGTTGTATTGTAGCCTTCTGGAACAAAGCCTTTTATAAAGTCATGCTCTAAAATCTACATATGAAAACCAACAGACTTTGTATCAGACTTGGTACATGCAAAATATTATTGTTAATGGTTTTATGAGAAACCAAAATGCCCTTTTTCCTGTTTCCTGTGGCATCGCTTCAGTATCAGCTCCATCACTCAGTGTCAGATTTTTGTATCAATACCACCAACTTGTCAGACAAGAATTTTGTTGGAAATTCCTTCTCTTTCTAGTAGAAAATTTCAACTTTCAGCATGTATCAGAAACTGATTAGTTGGAAATGATGCTTTGATACCTCCATCTCTTTTCTTGTTCTATGGACTTGGTGCTCGCAAGGGCTGTCATGATGCACTCTAGAGGTAGAAAAAGCTGAGGTGGCCCAGGCTCCAGAAAAAGTGTGGGATTCCCTCTGGATAATGTGCTGTAAAGCTTCATTTACGTGTATCTTAATCTTGCCCAGGCTTTTCTGTGCTGTCCTACAATATATGCCTGCTTTCTTATCTGTAGTGTGTTGGAGGCAAATGTGTTGATAGAGATCCCAGCCCAAACAAAAGAGTGGCAGCATGAGGTGTCTGGCCGCACAGTTCTTATAATGTGCTGCAGTAGCATTTCCAAAGAGAAAACCATTGGTTGAAGTTTTTTAAAGAAGCCTCGGGTTAGGGGGTTTCTGTCCATCTGGAAAGCTTTTCCTTTGAAACTCGAGATCTCTAGGTGGAATCCAGTGTTTTTTAAGCAAATTAAAATCCTGCTATCTCTCTTGCGTTTTCAAAGAAGAACCCCAAAATAGCTTAAAGAAATTATTTTACGAGAAGTAATGTAAGCAAAAAATACATCAATAATCAACAACATTAATATTTTATAATTTGTGGTAGGAAATAGTTAGAAAAGGTCAATTCTGCAAAATGGTGTCCAAGAGCGTTATTGTTCACATTCCCACATTTTTGTCATCTCCTCAGAGACTTCTTTTCCACTGACAATAAAGGATTAAATCATGTATTTCTTTGCCTTTTTTTAAGGAGAATGGTAAAGTGTATTCTGATATATGTCTTCTTACACTTCCTTGATACTGAAGTTATAGCCCTTATTAGCAAGTCACCTTTAACTTGATGAGTCATCTTGTGGAGTCAGAATTGAGTCATTTTGACCCCTTGTCCTTCCAGCAGTATGATTGCTACTGATGGTTATGAAATAAGGTTTGTAATTAGGAGCTGGCCAGGAATTTCCTGGGAAAATAATTTTGCCAGAAAACAATTAATTGATCTTTAAGTTATGAAGGTATGAACTAGTTTCTTCAGAAGAGATTTCTTGGGTTCAGTCTGGGATTCTAGAGCAAAACAAAGACATTTTTGGTTACTTTTAAGTTATCTCCTTTCTCCTGCAGTTGTGTCCATTTGAGGGATCACAGGTTTGTGCAATGGTTAGGGTATTCCTTCTCAGTCCCTGGATATTATGAGTACACCAGGATTTTTCTTTTCTTCCCCTTTACAATCTCTTCCTCAAAGCCACACAAACTAACTTTGAGCTGTCATATATTCATGTCAGCATGAAAGGGATCTTTTTTTAATGGAGAAAATATTTCTGAGATATTTTTCCTGAGAAAACCAGACTGAACCTTTTGCTTTTATCCCCAGGTTTGACCATCTGCATCAGTTTTGCAGGTATGGGACACTTTACTCTTCAAAAGGGGAGTAGGCAACTCCTGGATGCACCCATTTTGTTCTAAAACCCTTCACCTTCACACCTAGTTTACATATGGTAGCTTAGGTCATGCAAAGGTGTAGAAATCTATAGGAATATTCAGGGAATAGTTCACAACTCAGTGGAGGTAAAGGCAGCAGAACCTAGCATTCAATTTGCCAAATACTCTGGATAGAAGCCAGAAGTCCATTTACATATAAATATATAATTTATAATGTGGAAATGCTTCAAGGCTTTGCATGCAAATGCTTTGGATTTTCCTGAAAAAAAAAAAAAAAGTTTATTTTCATCCTCTTGTCTTTTGTTTCAATTAAATCATGTCTCATTGTTGCATACATTACAATAAATTAAGAGGGCAACCTTTTCTCTCTTTGCATACAACTGGCATATAAATGACACTTCCTGCATGACATAAAAACTCAGATAATTGTTTTATAATTAATTTACCTAAATTAATTTAATAGAGAAAAAATGCATGATTTCATTATAAATGTGTCCAATTCATTTAGAGAAAATAAACAGAATATAGTTTCTAACTCCAGCCTCTTTCTTCAAAACACCATTCCTCCTGAACAGATTAGATGTTGGGGTTTTTAGCTGCTGATTTTTTTTTTTTCTCATTACTGTTTCTGAGTGTTGGTGCATTCTGGATATTGGCTGGATCAAAAGAGATAAATATAAAAATATCATATCTGAGAAAATGCTTCTGGAAATATTATCAATATTTTTATTTTTTTAACTAAAACTTTGTTTCATGTTGTGTTCAGCTGCTGTTCTGGTGTATTTAGTTTGCTGGCAATACTAATGACAAATAATTCATGTGAGGAAAACAAATTCTGGCTTTAGAGCAAGAGCTTCTGATCACAGGAAATTGTTTTTCAAATTATGGAACTGAATATCAAATTTGGAGATGTTTTACAATAAATTGTGTTGTAGTAATTGACTAAAAAACAAAAGTCATTCAGCAAATAATTTGATGAATGGATACATGAGAAAACTGTTTTGCTGATGGATCAACCCCAGCTAGGAAAAAAAAAAATCCCAACAGCTTTCTGCCATTTTCACAAATACAAAAATGAAAGCCCTTCTTATGGGCATATAGGTCTCTTGAATGTATAGATAAAGAAACACCAGATTTTAGAAGAATGGACACTAAGTAGAAAAGGAACACTTATGAAGATAAAGCAGCTGTGGGGCAATGCAATATTGACTATTTGGCTAGAAAAAAATGTGTGCCTTTTACGAGAAGTGAGTATTTGACCATAAATAAATGCAGAAATACTTTTGCTGGCACAGGTTGTGAAAGTGGACGATACAGAGATAAAGGAAACCTGGTCAAAGAGAACCTGGGCTTGGAATGTGGTAATCCAAGTGGATGGAAAGTTGAGAAAAAAACTGAAAAATAAAATAAAGGTAATGCAAGGCTTTGAATACTACCAATGTGATAAACTGTTAGGAAAGAATAGAGTGCCCAAAATAACACATTTGGAATAAACATGTTTTTGAGAAGGCTCATAAACACCTTATTTTCCACATGGCAGTAATGGTAAAGGTGGTAATCAGCACACTTAGATTCAGAATGGACAAACAGCCTACTGAACAGAGCAAGTGTTGCCAGTGGCTGTAGCGCCGTGCTGCTAAAGGAGACTTCAGCCGCAGCTGAAGGAGACAGGCTAACACAAGCGGTTTGCCTGGTGCAGCTCTTTTTAGATGTGGTAGCTGCCTGATGGCCACAGAATCACTGGACCAACAAGAAGTTGTGAATTGGTGTGAGTGATGAGAATGTTACAAAAATGATGATCTCAGAGAATAATCTATCCTGACCAGCAGTGCTTTCCTTTCAAATTAAATGGAAGCTAAATAAAACCAGGTGCTTAAGTAAGGTCTCTTCACTGTTTAAGACATTAAGGAACCCAATCAGTGGAGTCAGCTGGATGGAAAAGATCAGTGTCTTGAATATGGATGAGCTCTGGAATATTTTAAAGTTAAAACTGCAAAATCTCTCTAAAAAAATTGAAGGAGAGAAGCGTAGAAAGGATACCAGGTCCAAATACATTGAAAGTAAAAAAGACTCAAAAGGACATAAGGAACGAATAGTGAGCCCACAGGGAACAGAAACAGGTATTGATCAAGAAAGCAAGCTACTTGAAAGGTGAAAAACTGTGGGGAAAGAGAGAGAACTACTTTAAGTCAGACTGAATCAGTCCTTGCTGAGAAAATAAAAACAAATAAGCAGATAGCAGAAGGTTTATTGGTAGTAAAGCTAACAACAGAACAATGAAGGAAGCCATATGTCTATGCAGGGGGGGTCAAGTTAAGATTAGCTATGGCTCAGAAGCAATTTTTTTTTTTCATTTTTTCCCAAGGGTGAAGATGTTGGACAATGATTTGTCTTGGTAAACAGATCAAGATTTCCAAGTGAAAAGAATCAAAATCCAAAAAAGTTTGATATCATTATGCATAGGGAGAAAACACATAGTCATCAGTGCAGCAGGAAATAATCATTCTGTTAGCTATTATTTTTATATATTATTTTAAAAATTGGAGGATATAGCTGGAGAATAAGAAGCATAAACCGATATTAAGAAGGGAGAAAAAGTGTTCTAGATAATTACAGTTTCATGAGTTTTACCTCAACAGTGCATATAGTTTGGAATAAATTTGGAAGTATAAACAAAGATATGAAGCTAAGTGAGCTAAAACGCAACTTGTGTTTACCAGAACTAACTTGATATCATTAATCAGTAAAATAACTGATTTAACTAGGAAGCAAGGTAGGTCAAATCTGCTTGGACTTCAGTAGGGCATCTTATGTAGTGCTCCACTGGAGTTTACTAATTGCAGTAGAGAGATGGGGATTAGCAGGGAACTCACAAAATAGGTGAAGAGCTGACTGAGGGCAAGATAATCATGCAATGGCTTGTGCTTAAAAGGGAACATCGGGCTGGAAAGAGGTACCCTGAAGTCTTGAGGGATCATTAGGGACTGATTAAGAGACCTAATCAATTGTCATGACTGTCATGGGCTAGTGTGTGAGTTTACAGCTTAAGTGCAGTAGCTATTTCTCTGCACACACTTGGGATAAATAGGAGACAGCTCCTCTCTGCCACTGAAGGGTGCATGTGGGCAGTTGCTGCACAGCAAATGGTGTGTTCTGGCTTTTCCTCTGGTAACCAGTTCTTCAGCCCATACCTTTCCTTAATAGCTTTAGTAATGACAAAGGCATAAAAAGTGGCAGCGTGGTAATGAGACAAAATTGGAGGTTTTGTCAATACGGAAAGGATCGAAGCATAATGCAGGAAGATCTGCGTTACCTAGAGGACTGAAATAGTAGAAAAGAGCTGCAATTCAATAGCAAAATGTGCAAGGTCGACCACTTAGAGGGGCAACTAGGAAGAACTTCTCTGATAAGCTCAATGGCAGGAAATGGTAGGGGAGGAGAGGAACTAAGGTACCCTCATCATTTTCAGGATACATCTGAGCCATCCGAGGGATGCTTCCGAGAAGGTGACAAGCCCAGTCCTCAGATATATCAGCTGAGCCCCATGTCTCAGCCTAAAGATATCAATATGAGCATGCAGAGAGATTTTTGCAGTTATGACCACCTATATTAAGAAAGGTGAATTCAAACTGGAATAACAATTGTTGGGGGAAAGGATGGATTGTTTTTATAAGGAGAGATTGGAAAGTCATGGTTTGTTTACCTCATTGGGAAAAAAGACTGGGAGGGAACATGTTACTGACTAGCAGGCAATAAAAAAACACCAAGTGAAAGGTCTGCTTGGGAATATGACAAAACTGGTTAAAGGCTAATGGTTATGAGCAGACCAGGTCATACATGAAGTTAGAACTGGGAATGAAAAGTTGTCTGATTATTACAGAATAAAATCCTGAAATTTCCTGGAACTTGAGAGTCATCATGGTAGTATAAGAGTTAAAAAATATATTTATAAATTAAGTTTTAAATATTTTTATAATGTTTTGGAGGTTTAAATATCACTTTATATGATGTAGGTCTCTGTCACAGCAGTTGGTAAGACCTGACGATTTGGTAAGATGCCTTACAGACTTACGGAGGGCTTTTTAGGACTGGCTAAATGAAGAGGAGAGAATGGTGTGGTTTCATAGACCCAAGGTCTTGTGCAGAATGAGCATCTGCTGGTTTCTTTTTGTTGTTCTGTTATGTTGGATCTCAGCCCTGATACCACTGTTGTTCACTGAAGTATTTGGCAGTAGCCTGTAGTTAATTGTATGCTAAAGTGCTGTGCTTAGTGTGGAAGGGCTAAAGGATATGCTGAAACAGTTTGCAGAATTAGGACTACAGAAAAGTCTGGGGTGCTAGCTAAGTTTTATTTAACTATCTGATTTTGGGGTAATTTTGTTGTGTCCTGTCATTTTAAGATGCAGAGCAGAGTATTTTAATACTGTATTTTTATATGGTGCATTTGAAATTTGTGGTTTTTGTTGTTTACAGAATTCAACATAAAAATCAGGAAGATATAAGTCCTCTTTGTGGTATGACCATAGCTCTTTTCATTTTCTGTCAACACTGGTGAATCTACTTCTTTAATTATGAGCAGACAGCGTGTGTCAGACCTTTATCATCAAGTGATAATATGTAGATATCCTTTGGGTGCAATTAGTGAATGTAAATCTTTGTCCACTTTGACTAGGTGTATTACTCAATGGAAATTATTACTCTAAATTTTTAATGCTTCCAGACTTACAGTGAATGAAAGCCATACAGACGTCCAACTGTAGCCAGAAGTAAAAATCCTGTTAACTCAAGTGATATGGGAGTAGATCCATAATCCACAGGAATTTATCAATAACTTGTAATCTTTAGTGTTTGGAAACACACTTCTTTCCTTTCATCTCAGGGTTAGTGCCAAAAAAATCCTTGATGACTTCAGCTGAAGGTTGCACAACTGCAATGAGAATTTAAATGTGAGATTTGAAGAAATCAAAAGTGAAATGCATTAAAATGTTAAAAATGTGCAGTTGTAACATTTCAGAGGTTTTGAGTAACTTAATCTCCTCTTTACATGTCTAAGTTGGCGTCCAGTCTGCTGAATCCAATCAAAATTGTGCCTAGATTTTGGATGTCACATAGAGCACAGCTTCTGAAATAAACACCTAAATCACTGCTAAATATCAGCTGCTACATTTAGAGCAGTAAGGATGCAGTGAACCTAAGAAGAGACTCCAAGCAGAGAGAAGTGGTTCCCTTTCAAAGTTGCTAGAAAAATCTTACTGGCCTGTCTCATCAAGAGGGTTAGGAAAGTTGGGCCCTTGAAGGAGAGTGAAGCTGAAGAGCTTGGGAACAAGACAAGGTGGAAGGTGACAAACGGCAGATCTCGACCAGGCATGAGGCCATTTAGAGCAGGACGGAGATGGCAGTGTGCTGGAGAGAAGAGCTCTGGTGCAGCAGGGGTGCATTGTAAAGATACCAGACACTGCAGAGGACTGTTCTCACCCATCCTTCTGCCCAGGACTGCTTCTCCCAGCCACCCTGAGTCCCTGCTCGCACTGTGCCCTCTCTGCTGTCAGAAATGGGGTGGCTATGCTCTTGTCCATGTGTAAGAAGCATTGCACTATGCAGCCTGCGGGGATGCCTGCCAATTAGAAGCAGGTGAAATTCACTGACCCCAGGCTTTCCTGACAGAGTACTTACATTCATTGCCCTTAACACATGAAACCATTTTAAACTCCAATGTAAATAAAGCTATTTTTGCTCGATGCATGGAGTGTTTGCCATTATTCTATATACCTTGTCACATTTAGTGCATAAAAATACTCTCAGTGGAAATGCCTGGATCAAAACCAATGAGGAAGCTGCACACATACTCCAAACACCTGCATATCACAAAAATTTAACAGTGCCAGCACCAAATAGTTCTGGTTTATCTCAGAAGAATGTTTGCAGCTAATCCTCTCTTGCAGACATAGATAAACATACTGCAGCTAATACATACTTATCATAATTCAGCGGAGACATTTCGGAGTGCTCCACTTAACTGCTTTTCAATTTCTTTTCCTGTTTTGTCATTATCATTGTTAGGTATTTTTTTAAAAAATCATTTACAGGTGATTGTTTGGCCCTGTCTTGGAACTACATCTACAGCATGCTTCAACTTTCTTTTCTTCTCATTGCTACTTCTCTTCAGATAGAAATCTACAGAGCTGTGGGAGAGGCTCACGTAGAGCACCCAGCTGCACTGCAGGTTCCTCAGGCCCTGGGCTGGCAATGCGAGAGTCACTTTGGGGGTTGAAATTTAAGTTGCAGATAAGTGATCTACATTTATTCTTCTGTGGGACAGTCAGGTTTTTTTTAGCCAGACTTCAATTTTCATTTCCTGAATATTTTCATTCAAACTAATGAAATGTTATTTACTATTTGCCTTTCTTTTAGATGTAATATCAAGTTAAAATCCAGAGCTGGTATAGATGAAGGCAGATTTACCAATGTATCAGCGTACACTAGCTGGACCAGTACTTTCCTACCCCGGTATTCCTTCTGTGACTTCAACCACACTTTTCATCAAGTCTTCTTCTTAAGATGGCATTCTTCTTCTGCATGGCTCTCCTGAATTTCTGTTCCACAGACTACAGCTTGTCCAAAACGCCAGTGGCTCTCTGTTCATGCGTCTTGTGTCCCAGACTTTTTATCTGCATCCTAGGAGTGTGTAGGCTGATAGACCAGCTCCTCCTTGCCATAGTGTGAGCATTACTACCATGCAACAGGGGTTTTGAAGTTGCAGCAGGATAGTTTCCTTTCACCTCCTTCAGCAAAGGTCATGAAGACATAGCTTGCAGGAAAAGAGGGAGAGGGTTAATTTGTTGCAATGCTTCAATCATCTCCAAAAGAACTGTATCTCAATGTTTTCTCAGCCCAAATCTTTCCCTGTTCATGCATACCAGAAATCCATCATTTGCCTCTGTGCAAACTCCTAGTGACTGGCCAGACCTTTGCATATTGACTCATGTGCCTCCATCTTCAAAGTTTGCTACCAAACCTAGCCCAACATGTGCGGCATGTGCAGCCAGGAATTAAATACAATCTTTTGAGTATTCTTTGAAAGATGTGGATTTAGAAGTATGGGAATCTACCTTGTATATAAATATGTTCAGTCTGTGCTTGTCTATGGTTGTCTATAGTAGTTTGGCAGTGCAACTGAACTTCAGAAATTCCCCATTCTTTGTGAGATGCATTCCTCACACCAAATAAATATTTTTATGCTAATATTTTTTTTTTTTCCTAGGGTGGTTGGATAGCCATTATTCTTTTAGGGCAGGGACAGAAAGCATGCAAGTGTGAGGCATGGTTATGAACTGAATAAGCAAGGACTGGTTTTACCAACTAGGAATGATATAACAGTGCAGTCACACTCTGATAAGATCAATATATACCCAGTTGTCTTAAATTTGACAGTGGTTAAACATCTCATGGAATAGGACACTATAGCTACAACCTCTCCTGGTTTTCTGACACTCTTGTTTAGTGGCTCTATCTTCCCTTTGCCTTTTGATTTACAATCCTAGTATAAATTCTTTGAGAATGGAGATTAATGTTTCTACAGTGGTTGGCAACTTATCCCGTTCAGAGCTGGAATTCTACTCAATAAAAATAAAGACTATACTTTAGATGCTGGTGGGCATGCCTTCTCACAAATAGGCATAGCATGTAGTATCTGAGAGAGAGCATGTATATATGATTTTGCATATCAAGTGGGTTTGAATCATTCATAAGCTTTAGGGAAGTGTCTGTAAGCCTATTTCACCAGCATGGTAGCCCCGGAGCAAATGCAATGCTAATACTCCTGCTTAGTGATTTTAAATAGTTTGTAAGCTGCTGTAAAAAATGTGTTGTCAAACTCTGCAACTAATTTACTTCTTCCAGTCTATAAAACAAGGAAAGGAAACATCTGTTTAAATGGGAATGTAATGGCAGTGGGGATTATACTTTTCTTGTCTCTGTAGTTGTTCATTGTGTTTAATCGGTTTAAACATACAAAAATGAATGTCACTGATTAATAAGTAATAATATTTATTAGAGCTTGAGACCCTGTACAAGCCTGTGTAGATGAACATTTTTTGTGACACTGCTGGCGTTTCTGAAATAAATTAAGCAGATGTGGGAACATTCCAGACATTGCTGAAGAAATACTTCACTCCACATGGATGAAGTTATGGAGGAGTTAGCACAGATGACTGCAGCTATCAACACAACTTCTTTGTCCATAAATTCTCTGCAGAAAGGGTTAACATGTTGCAAAAGGCATATCCTGCATGGGAATTTTCATATTAATTTATTTACGTGTGCTCTGTGTCCGTCTCTCAGGTTATTCAGCCCCTGGTATGCCAGAGTGAATGCTCCAGAAAGGTCAGTTCTGCTTGCAGGGAGCCAGCCCCACCATCCTCAGGACGTGCAAAACCCAGAGACCATTTCTTGCCTGTGCTTTATGACACCCCTGATGAAAACGCACTAGAACAGCATTCAGTGGAGTGTGAGGAACACTAAAAGGTTTTACCCTGGCCGTTGTTTACTGTGAAATGCTGCTCTGGTGCTCTAGCACAGCTTGGGCCAAGGGACCTTTCCTTGTCTGCTCTGTTCTACTTGGTTTCTAAGCACTTTTTCATTCATAAACTAAGACAATCCACGGTTAAGGTGTTGCTGACAGAAAAGAAACAAATAATTTTATATGAATATTTTGACGTAACCAAGTGAGACAAAAATACTGGGTGAATGTTCTGTTAATCATTTCTTACTCCGGGCATGTGGCAGTCTGCTACTGAGCCTTGAGAACCCTGGAAGCAAATTGTCCAAGCCATGAGTGTTACTTTAGAGGTTTAGATATAGGTTGGTATTCGGATGGTGTAGATATGTCTGAATAAGATAGTGTAAGAAGGCACTTCAGCAGTATGTGTAAGAGTGTCTGGAAGAAAGTTCAGGAGCAATCTCAATAGAACAAAGAAGAGAGGAACCTCTGTAGAGGTAAATAACAACTGTTTATTGGTGACCAAAGTAAAATACACTGGCATGCAAGGAGGGGAGTATGGAATACATAGTAAACCAAAGCAATAAATAAAAATGCCTGTGGGGGGAAAAAAATATTTTGAGATGTCCAGTAAATAGCAATGAGCAATCAGTATGAAGAGTTGGCAGAAGTTTGTGTTGGAGTTCTCTGAAGTATAAACAGAAACTTTTGTAGGATCTAGGTCTTAGAGTGACATACAGGGCTGGGATCCTCCAGAGACATGGTCTGTCATAGCTAAGCGAAGAGGTTCTCTACTAACTCTGCAATAGTCCACATACATTTCATGTGGTAATAATTAGGAGCAAATGCAGATGCATTCATGTTTTTGCTCACCACATATAGAAATGCATAAGCGATCATGGGTTCTTTCAGTTTGCCTCGAGTAGCTGAGGAGGGCAACCAGAGCTCTGTAAAATCGCATAAATGGGTCAAAGTTTGGGTGTTTTATTTCTAGTTTCCTTAACTATTTTTTGCCTCTAACTAACATCTTCTCTCCATCAAAACAGTGTGTTCTACCCTGCCCAATACTTTATTTGTGAAGTGATATTCCTCTTCCACAGTGACAGAACAATATCAGTGGTGGAGCGTGTCTACTGGGCAGCAAGGCAAACAAGTAACACGCTAATTGTAAACTCTCAAAGAAACATTAAGACATTAAATTTAAGACTTAAATCTGTACATGGCACACTTAGTTGCCTAAATAAGTTTTTTGTGAAAAATAAATATCAGCTAAGAGTTAAGGCTGGATTGTCACAAACTTGGATTTTCTGAATGAGTACTAGAGGTGGAATTTCTTGGTTTAAAAGGGATTTTCTAAGGCCAGTATCTCTTTTTGGCTAACCAGAAAAAGACAGCTCAACAACCCTTTAAAACATGGTTTATGTACTTTCTTTTTATTTTTCAGATATTTGTATGCATTTTAAACAATCTTCTGGAAAGTCTAAGGCAGGTGCTGTATTGTTAACCTCATAATGTCCAGCAGCTACCCTTGATCAATGAGTGAAATTCAAAGTTGAAGGACTTTGTGTCAAGAATTATATATTTTTTTAAATCAGTGAAGACACTAAGATGAAAAAAATGAACTTTTTTTTCTTGTTTTAAATGCTGCTTTATGTCCTTGAAGACTCACCAACCTATGAATTTTAAAATATTGTCTTACCAACTGGGAAAGGAGAAATGAATGCGTCCTTTTAAATATGTCCTCTTCACAAGAGTAATGAATTGAAATATGAAGTTCAGCACATGCAATGCCTCATCAGGAGGTGAATGAGCCTTTTTTCAATATCTCTGAAAGGCAAGAGACCAAAGAATGGAAGGGCTTAAAAATCTTGTACGCAGGTTATTTGTAAAACTTGAACAATGTCAGTCAGAAGGATTTGAACCAGTGGGAAATGATTCCATTGGTTTTCTAGCTTTGATCACAAGAGGGAGTATTTGCAAATAATCTTTCCTTGTAAAAACAAAAAAATGCTTCTTAACAGTGCAAGCAGTGAATTTTGACAACTGTTTTCTGCAGTGCACCAGCAGCATCTGCATCAAAATTGTAATAAGTATGAACCTTTTCTAGTTTGTCTGTTTGTGGAAACGCACATGATGAGGACACCTTCAGAAATGTCATGCGGATTGTATACCAGTCATGGTGAACTGTTTTAAAAGAAGAAATTGTAGTCTAACACTCAGAGACAGATTACGTTGGCATATATGCTTTGTTAATGTATCAAAGGAATAAATAAATCTTTCTTCTGCTTGTATCTTTCTGCCCAAACGAGACTGCCTTTCCATAAAGAAGTCTTTGTTTTCTATTAGTTATAACCTTAATTGCAATTTTTCAGAAAACAGCATGCCAAGGAAAGGAATATGTGGAGTGCAAAAATTTTTAAAAAGGCAGTTTTGGACTAGAGTGATTTAAAGGTCACAGTTTGAAGCTAGCTGTTCATAACAGCAACAAAAAAGTCCTCATTCATTACCAGTGACATGACTTGCAGCTGTGTTTGATGCTGATCAGTTATCTCACGCTAAATAAAGAGAAGACAACCTGGATGGTAGAATTAAAATTTTAAAAAAGTGCTATTGGCATGGTTTGTTACATCTTGAAACTAAGCCATGAATTAGTGAAGGTTCATAAGTTTCCTGCAAATTAAGAATAATTTTTGCTCCTGCTTTGAACTATAAGCAGAATTTGACCCAGAGAGGGCTATGCTGCTCATGCAGTGGGAGGGCAATGACACCAAGGGAGGTGGAGGGAGAGCTCATGTTATTGTAGGAAAAGAGAATTGCTTGAGGTTTCAAAGGAAAATGGCAGCAGGCTTCCTAATTTTCAAACTGCTGGGTTAACCTTTTCCTTATTTAAAAGTGTTACAGAATTTTTGTGGATCAGAGGAACATAGAGCAAGGGAAGAAGGATTTGCTTTAAAGCCACACTGTCAGGTGGAGCTATGCTCTATATAAATGTGATTTTTTTTTTTTTGAAGACTGCTAGATCAATAGAAAATTTCCGTGAAATCAAATGTGGAAAATTATTCGACTGAAAAAAAACCCTTTTGTTTGTATTTAACCATTCCACCACAGAGTCTGCAATCCAAAGAAAGCAGCTTTGTTCAAACCCTTTGGTGCAAATTTTTCTGTCCTTCTGTGAGAGCGATCAATCATTTTGCAGTTAGGAGAGCTGCTCTTTGTGGTCAACATGTACTTTTCCTGACTGCACAGAGGTGTTCTGATGATGGTTGGCAGAGCAGCGTGTCAGGATCTTGCTTACTGGCGTTGGTGATAGGTGGTGATGTATCGGAGCCAGTGGGAATGTCTGAGTGGCCAAGTCATGGAGTGGAAAATGCCAACCCAATGCTCAGAGGTGTGAGCAAGGATGGTGCCTCTCTGCCCTTCCTCTCCAAACTGCCACGCACACCTGCCGGCTCTGCAAAGCACTTGCAAAGCCTGCACTTTTGAGGATGTGTGTCAGCAGGCAGGGGAGATGCAAGGAGGAGGCATCGGCTGGCCATAAACCCCATGCCCTTCCTTGTCCTTGCACTTGGAATGAGATATTTCTGCTGTCTAACAAAGAGAAACTTAAGTTGGAGAGCTTGAAGTGAGTTTTAATGGCTCTAGGTTTGCTCACCGTTGCGTATGGGTTTATTGTTTCCTCCCCTACTCTGTGTCAGTAGCCATTTTCCTTAATGCCCGGAATAAGCACCAAAATAGCTGTTCTGGAGACAGCCTCTACCTACCCTGTCCCTCTGACCTGTACTCTTCTTGATGATTCCAGCTCATGGAGAAGAGGCGATAGTATGGCATCCATTCCTGCCAGGTGGAAGTATCCATGTCTTGGGGTGAGTGCTGTGAAATTAGACCGTTTCATAGCCCTGACTGCCAAGATGCAGTGATTTTTTTGGCTTTAACTACATCGGGGAAGCTTTCAGGCAATGAGTTAGGAGGGTTTCCACAAAATCATAATTTTTTTCCCAACTGTTTCTTAATTTCCCCTGATTCCCTTGCCTGATTTCTAAACTGCTTTCTCTTTAAAATCTATGTGTTCCTTTCACCCTGGAGTCACCCTTCAGAACCAGAACATAGAGAGAGATAATATCCCTTCAGCTGGATGTGAATTGGGAAGCAGGGCTCTCTCCTTCCATTCTTAAACACGAAGGGTGGTATGAGTAGCAATGCTGACAGTGTACATTTGCAGATGCCACCATATGGGTCTTGAAAAACTAGTTGCACCGATGATTCCCTGCACATGTAGGAGACAGTTTGCATTGTTGGCATCGTCCCTGCACAGAAACAAGCACAGCTTAGCAAAGCTAAGCAGATGGCACTAGATCTGGTGCCAGGGAAGCACTGAATTAAAGGTTATACCCACCAGGTTTGATGTGGTGCCAGTTTGAATTGGTACAGAAGCTTCGGCCCACCTGCTTATTGGCCCCGTGACATCTGGCATCTTTTTTTTTTTTTTTTTCCTCTTGGACTGAGTTAAATGCAGCAAGGAATAATGTCATTTTAAAAGCTAGTTACCAATACATGGGATTTAAAATCTCTAAGAAAAAAAGAGCTTTAAAAATACATTGTGTTTAACACTGTTATATTAGAGATTTTGGGACAGCTTTGGGAAGGTTGTACGGTGGAAAATAAGGGTCTGGGTAAAACCACATTTTAAAGAACCACTTCATGGTCAGGGCGGCACACTAATGAACGTGCATAGCTGTTAGGAGTTTACGGCTATCAGCAGCCTGCACATAACGGCTCACTGTCTCAGACTGTCACCGTACATATGTTGTCACTCAGAGCAGGAGAGATATTTTACGCTACGCCACCTGAGTGTGGCCGGTGTAGGTGACTCACGAACAGCAATACACCCCGCTAAACTTGTTGCCCCACTCCACTTAGGGTTTCTCCCTCACTCATTTCTGTTGTCCTACATGTTGCACCAGTCACCTTGTGAAGATTATTATTATTTTTTTAAACCAATCCCTCCTTCATTTCCACACGTTCACGTGCTGTATACACAAATACGCTGCCATGGGGACTGTGCTTGTTGCAGAGACTCAAACTGTTTATACGTCTTCTCCATTAGGGATTTAATCCTTGCTCCCTTGGTGTGAAATGAAAGCATGCAGCTGTATGGCACTCTGGAGATGATTACCATTAGAGCTAAGTCTGAGTTTATACACACCATGAGCCAGATTAATCAACAATTTATTGGCTTGAAATTGAATCCATACAGCATTGGTTTTGACTTTTTTTTTTTTTTTTCTTTAAGAGGGACTCAGGCTGCCTGAATAAGTTTGGTGGAGAATTGTCAGAAAATCATCGAACCAGATTTATTAAATATCTGAAAAGTAGTGACAGGCATTGTGTGATTTCTAAGGCTCCATCACAGAATAGCGAGGGAAGTCAATTTGCTTATAAACCATAGACATACATTTTTTAAATCATCAGAGATGGTTTGGAGTCTTCACTACAAAAAGAAAGAAAAAATGATCAGCTTTGGAAACTGCCTTGAATTTTCTTGGCTTCTGTATAGTCAGCACCAATGTTTAGAAAAAACAAATGAAAAGCTGATAGGAATGGATAAATAAAGCAATATATAGCTGAAGAGATAAATGTACTGGGGAACCAGTTATAACATAAGTGCATTTCACAGCAAAAGGCTGTTGGTCTCCTCCACACAGCAACAACAAAAAAAGCACTGTACGCCTGGAAATCTTAGCTTGAGAATATTTTTTGTTGCTTTTTTTTTTTTTTAAGTGGGAATAATATTAAACATCCAAATTTTCCACCGCTGACCTTTAAGATAGACAGTATTTGCAAGGGACCTGAGCCAAAACCCACTGAAGTCAGTGGAAAGACTTCGTTGGCTCGTGTTTGTCTTTTCTTGATCTTGGTGGTGGTATCTCTGCCTCTCGCTTTCTCCAGCGCAGACAATTGCACAGAACTCTCCAGTGCAGGAGGCTGCCTCACTAGTCCTTTCCCAGCAAAGGTATGCATTGAGTTTCAAGTTGGCCACTGACTTTTTGCACTTTCGTACAGCACAGGTTTGGGATGTGCCTTGGCTTTTCATTTCCACAGGCAGAAGTTCATAGCTTTCTGCTCTAACCTTCTAGATCTGCTCCTTGTGAACAACAGCCTCATCACAGTAAATGAAGACACAAGAGCTGGAGTTCTTCTGGCAAGGTACCAGTGAGGATCAAAACCTTGGAGGTAACTTCCTTCTCCAGCTGCCTCTGAAACAGCCTGATCTGTGAATGTCTCTGTGATTCTCCAGATCTTCAGACTTCCATAGATGGAGGTGTGCAAGGGTGGCTCTGTTGGTTTTGGGTTCGGTGGGGAGAGACAGGCTGGCTTGCTTTTTTGTGTCTCACTTTAAGTGTCATCAAAGCAATATTTGTGCTGTTTTCTTGGGTTTCACAGAACATCTACACCAAAATAAAAACAATGGGCCAGGCATTGAACCCTTATTCACAACAGATCCTTGTCCTTGTCTTCTCTGAGCTTAGGAAATTTGTCACTCAGTCCAGTAACAGTACCAACTGAAAAGCAGTTTGTTTGTTGTTGGCTTTTTTTTAAATTATTTTACAAATGTTCTATTTACATAACAGATTGGTAAATAGTTTAGAGAGAAATTGCTTTCCCTAGCTCCTCAGATATACTCATCTAATACTGCTTTCTCAGAATGTAGTCTATCAAAATTATTCCCTTGCGTTTTCATGTTATAGACAATATCTCATATTACCCAGGGTCAATGATACTGAATTTAAAATAACATCCCTAAAGAAAAATGTTATAAACAAATAACTTTTTTACATATGTGTAACCAAAATACAATAAGGATATAAACTCTTCACTGATAATTTGCCTGAATTTAGTCTATTGTCTTCTCTTATGGTTTATTACTACTGCAGTCCAGATTTTTCATCTGGCACCCCTTCATCATTTCCATCGTTGTCACTCTGCACCATCTTCAACTTCTTCCCCACTTTTAGTGTCTTCACCACTCTCAGCTTCTTCTTTGAACTCAAATCATCATTGGCTTCTGTCATGGAATTTGTAATATAGTATTTCAAAAACCCTTCAGTGACAACTTCTGGATTTATCTGATCACATGCTGGCTTAATCCAATGACAAAGCAGTGCTGCTCTAGGACTTCTTTATCTTCCCTGTAGGAGTTACAGCAGGATCCCCTGCCAAGAGCCATAAGGGTTACAAACGCTCTTTAAAGGGCTTGTTCTCTACTACATCAGGCACCTGCAGTTGTGACATTCCTCCTGGTATGACTGTAAGTGTAAGAGTGGCATTCATTTCTCCAATGATATTCTTCATTGCTGGTGTTAGATACCCTTTGAATGTACCTAGGACAAGCATTCTCCTTTTGCATACCAGCACACCTGGTCTCCTGTTCCAAATGATGTTCAGCCAATCCTTCATTAAGTCTGTAGACATCCATCCTTGGTTTTGACACCTAACAATTATTCCAGTAGGCAGCTGGTCCTTCAGCATTGTTTTCCGCTTCAAGATCACATACGGTGGCAATTTTATACCATCTGCTAACACTGCCAGCATTACTGTAGTGCACATTTTTTCATTCCCCAAAGTTTTTACGATGACGGATTTTGTGCCTATTTCTTCAAGGATGTTTTTGGATGGCTCATCAAAGGAAACTGGTGTCTCATCTGCATTTCCCATTTGGCTCAACAGATAATCATGACCTTTACGCAATCCACTCACGTATCACTGGAATGCAGTGAATTTTTTGGTGAAGTCAGAAGGTAGATATTGGCAAAGCGAAGTCCTTCTCTGTAGGCAAAAACCATTATGACACATCATCTGTATGCACCAGCCATTACTGGTCTTGAATTTTTGCCATGTAATTTGTCATGCTTGTGCTATTTCTTGAGATTGCAGTTTAATGATTTCCTGTGTAACTACGGTTCTATCCTTTTTTTTTTTTTTTTTTTTTTTATGCACACATTCTGCAACTTGGCATTCTACTTGATCAGGGAGGCTGGACTAGATGAGCTCCAGAGGTCCCTTCCAACCTCAACTATTCTGTGGTTCTGTGATTCTGTGATAGTTCATGGAAGTGCCCTTTTTCAGGCACTGAGTGATTTCTGCATTGAGTTAGTGCATAACAGCTTCTGTTTGATGATTTCCATCTTGGCACGTTTGCCTCAGTAACATTATATTTCCTCTTGGACTCTCAATTGCTAGGTTTTTTCTGCACACAGTACCACCAGGAGTTTAAAATCTGTGTTGTAACTCCTGCTTATACCTTTTGGTATGTTCCCTGTTGCACTTGTCCTTCTCATCTCCAGATGTTTTGCTATTTCACAGTTCATATAAAAATATATTAAAAAAAATATCACAGTGTTATTCTCTGATCCACCCCACACTTCTCTAGCGTGTGAGAAAACCAACAGTTAATCACTGTATGCCTTGTTCAAGCTTTGGGCTGCTGTGAACATATTTGTGCACATAACTAGGGAGTCTTCCACAGTGCACAGCCATGGTATCATAATAATGCAAATGGAAGATAACCGCCAATTTTTAAGTTAAATTTTTGGACAAAATCCCTTAATCTTGCTTTTGGACAAATGGAGTGTTGTTTGATGTTGCTGGAATTGTGGTCACATTTAGTTAGCAGTTTTTGGTAGTCAGGAAATCTTCAACACAGTCTGTGTATCCAGTCAAGGATAGCTAATTGTATTTATTAAACTACTTAAACCAGCTCTGCATACCACTAAGTTAAATTTTTGGACAAAATCCCTTAATCTTGCTTTTGGACAAATGGAGTGTTGTTTGATGTTGCTGGAATTGTGGTCACATTTAGTTAGCAGTTTTTGGTAGTCAGGAAATCTTCAACACAGTCTGTGTATCCAGTCGAGGATAGCATACCACATGACCTGTCAAATCATCTTTTTTGGGCCAGCTAGTCCCAGAGACACAGCGCATGCTATCTGACAGTGGCAGAGGTTGGCTGAGCCATGACCCTCAGCCACGGCCAGGTCTGATGCCCCATCAGTGCATACATACCCCTGGTGTGCAGGCCAGCCACCCAGTTAGTGTTTGTGCACCTACAAAGATATCAGGTCATTGCCCAGGATTTCCTTGCTGTGGACTATATGACAGCTATATTGGCCCTCTATGTGGACACTTCACCTGGACAATATCCAATAAATACTGCACACACAAATCATGTAGTATTAGATGATAAGTAAAATACTGCTCATAATAACCCAAATACAAGGTATTTTCAGTGCATAAAGGAAACTATTCAGAAATAACATTTTAACAATGAAACATATCGACTTGAAATATTTTATTTTTATATTTTGAAACGCATAGAAGAAATAAATTATCTACATTAACAAAAAAAAACCAAGGAAGCAGCTCCTTGTCTTTGCACATAATTTATTGAAACTGATCACTAGCACGGTTTAAAAATAACAAAAAAATAAACTGATAACATCCTACACCTCTACTACCTTAATCCATAACAGTAAGCATTGAACTTAAGGGGTTTTTTTTCACCCAGGTACTAATTCCGGAAAATAAATTGTGTGTTGCTGTGAAGTGCCTCATAGCAATGGAATGTATTTAACTTTTTTAATTAAGCTACAACCGGATCTATTTTTAAAAGAGCATCATTCCTTCATTATTTTGGTGAGTTGGATTTAACTTCACAAGTTACAGAGTAGAACTGTTTTATAGACTTTCTTTATTATTTGAACAGTAGACAAATAAAAGGGGACATAAAAAAGGTCGTTTGTTTTTGAAAGTTTTATTGCTCCAGTTACAGATAGTACATATAAGTGTAAAAAGACTGTGTCCCATATTAGTTCCGCTATATATTTCTGGTTTTGCTCTTTAAATTAAAAAAGTGTGACGGCATGAAAAACAGATGTTTTCAACCCATTTTCCTCCAAACTGAGAAAATATATGTTCGTTTTGAGGTGCCAGGAAAATTGTATATAGGAATAGGTCATTCTGAAAAGATTCTCTACATCCTAAACAATTTCTTTGGAGTTGGCATGGGCCACATTGCAGTTCACAGGCTCGGGTCAGAATTTTGGAGATGAGTGATACCTAAGAAAACATAGGTTTTGTTTGGTGCAAAATACACCCCACAGTGTAAGGCCTCAAAACAAGACTGTATGTACGTCCGTTGCGTCTTTCTTTCTGTGAGAGGTCTTGAAGCTGAAGGCCACCGAATGGCTGCAGATCTGCTCCATGCTGAGTACTACTGCAGTATAAGAATGCAATGTGCTGTGAAAAGGGAAATGACTGGAAGCTTTCACTCGGCAGATCTGCATAATCTGTCTGCTTATGATTTTAGTCATATAGCAGTACAAGTTGGTTTTAGATTTTTGTCTTCATTTTTCATCAGATATTATCTGTATATTCATAATAATGAAGTAAACCTAAGACAGCTTGCAAACTCCTCTGTGGGTGTTCAGATTCCTCTTCTTGATTAGCTTTTTGTTCATTTGTATTAGTATAATTTATTTTCTGTGGGATAACTTGCTAGTTTTCCCCTGATTATTTAATAAAATGTTAACACTTATTGATTCTTTTCTAGTTTGACTTTATACTAAGATTATTTCATTTTCAATTTTATTTCAAGAGATTTTAGTAATGCAGTGCTGAAAATAAGTGTGAAGGGCATCAGCTAGAGTAGATGTTAGATTATCAACAGAACATCAGGCTTCTTGTTTAATGTGGCTTTGCACCGGCACATCACGTACATATGTCATTTTTAAGCACTGGCAAAAGTACACAGCCTATAAAGTATCCAGATACAAAACCTGTTCCGTTTGTGCTGCATTTGCAGGTAAAAATGAGTTTTTTTCCTGTTAAAATACCCTAGTTTTCATAAAACTGACATTGACATACTCAGGTCTGATCCCTGTTAAAATCAGAGGGATCATAATTTTAAAATTTGGGCTTCAAGGTCAATTTTTTTTGGGTCCATATGACCTCCACTGATATAAGCAGTGGTGTTTCCAAGGGCATCCTTTGCCTTTGCATTTTATAAAGCTTAATAGAATTTGCAGTATGCTCTTGATTTTGAAAACAAGAACATTTAAGTGGGAGAGACATAGGGGGAAAGAACTTAAAGATCTGCATCTTAAATACACCAGGTGAATAATTAGAAGATAATGCCACAATGCAACGTGCAGGAAAGAGTATCAGTGTAGCAGCCTGTACTAAAAATCAGTCTCCTTCCCACAACGGTCATACTATGGTATGACATCCACTGTGGTGAGCTTTGGCTTTGAGTATACAGAAACATCCCCTGAGGAGGAACAACACTTATCTTTGACATAATTTAAAGCAAAAAATTGCTGTTTGGGAAATCAAGATGGAAAAAATGTTGAAATTATCAAGATTTAAATGAAGGGCTTGCTGTAGTTATGTTTTTTAAGAAAGTTGTTTTAAAAAAGACTTAAAATCAGTTTTTCTCCTCACGTCTTACAGCTCAGAAAGATAAAATTGTCTTCAGCAAAGTTTGCCGACAGTTAAGAAGAAATTATTCTGCTGTATCCAACTCAGCACTTGAAGTGAAACACGAGCCCCTACAATGTGTACAGTCTGTAATGAAGTCCAACTGTAGAGCTGGGAACCTAGGACAAGGGCCAGTCCCAAGATTATTTGGACAGGAATATGGAACACTTACTCATAGAATCAATAGTTCATTACAGTATCAAAGAAAATAATTTGGGGGTGGGTGATTTTTTTATTATTATTTCTTCCACACTGGGATATTTTCTATAACTAGAGAAGAGGCTTGCATTGATTATCTGGTGCTGGTGTGAAATGACCTCAAGGTGATGAGTTTTGATGCAGTTTTGAATTAGGACAGTATTTCATTGCTGGTGGGTTATGGAGATTTAGGGAAAATCAACTTTTGTAATATTCTGCTAAGTGTACAGTAATGGCAATACTGCAAATTCTCCATTTATACAAATATTTAAACTTTCTCACTTAGACCATGTATAAGTTCTTCCCTTCTCTAAATTGATATAATAGCCAGAAAAGGATTACTTTTTAAAGATATGTGTCATAATGTTAAAAGCGGTTTCAGTTTCCAGTGTAACATTTTGCTCAAAAAGCTGAAGGAACTTTTAACATCAGTAGTGACTTCTCTTTGGACTCATCAGTCAGTGAGGGAACAGAAATATGCCGTTTGAACAAAATCAATACACAACCTACATGTTGCTCATTAAATACATGCAAGACAGCAGCTACAAAGAGTTACAAAATTATAATGAGAAATTATATGACAAATGTTTTTGAAAAAAAGGATTCTTTGTTTGTGCAAATATGCAAACAGAATTATACGCTTAATTATTCACATAGCTTTATTAAGAATAACAATTCAAAATCCAGAGGAAATGAGTACACTATTTGAACAGTAAGACTAAGAAGCCTATACAAAGTATGGGATTGGCTGTAAGCATAATAAGGTCCTAGCTTAATTTGACTTTAGAGTGGATCTAAGGACCCAGGACTTGTCCTGTAGTGAGCAACAGTGACATTTCTGTGGTTCTTTGTGTGACAGTCAAAGCACCTAATGCAAGTGACCACCACAAAATGTTTTTGTCATAGCTACAGGTAAGAGATAACTAAGCAGTGACTGCCATTATCAGTTTTCCATGCAAAAGATTCAGTGCACTCTAAAAAAGTATCTGTCGTGTGACTACAGTGTCGCTAAGTTATGACAAGGAAATATCTGTGCTATGACAGTGGCATCGTACAACTGTCAATATAAAGTAAGTGCAATGGGATTGCTCTGTACTCTAAAGCAACTGTCATGTAACGGGGGCTGTGACTAGGCTGTAATAGCAATGTGACTGCAACGTGCCAGCAGAGTGACTGATAAGTCGCTCCTAGAAGAGATGACTCCCAAGTAAAATTGACTTTAATAGTTGTGAAGTGCTGTGGACCCTATTTACAGTGACAGCACTGCCCATCAACTTTGGCGGGCTTTTAGTCAGTACCTCATGAGAGGCTTATTGCTGTGTGTCTGGCAGCCTTTAAGGCCATCCTGGATAAAATATTTTGATACTCGATCAGAGTCACACTGTAGTAAGGGAGCTGACACCAGGCATAGCCTCTTGAGCAAATGCTCCCCAAGCCAACGGCAGGCAACACTGATGGGTGGCCAAACCATGGGGTCAGACTGGGTTCCCTGGATGCCATGGTGAGAGGTCTCACCCCCGGGATTCCCTGGGATAATGTTGGCTTGTGGTAAGCAGGACAGAGACCTTGCTCTTGGGGAGGTCCCCACTGTCTGTGAAAGCTTTGGACCAGACCTCTGTCTGTGGGTTCATGGCCTTTCTGCTAGTCAGCCCCTCCGGCTCCCTGGAATTAGTCCTCAACGATGAATGCTATGGGCACTTGGCAAGTGAAGAGAGAATATTGCAAATTAATAAAGAAAAAGGGAAGAATTATTATATTCATATCACAGATGGAGATATTGATGTTCAGATTAATTGATTTGTCCTGCAGCTATGCAGCATGTCATTAGCAGCCTTGTGATTACAGCAGTGTTGGTTGAAAAATGGTTTTTGTGGATCATCTTCAATTTTCCAATATATTGATGGAGAAACCTAATTCTCTGAAGGAGAAACACATTTTTTTGCAAAAAGAAAGCATTAGGGAATTTCCATTATTTTTAGCTTTTGAGATTTCATGTCTACGTCTCTTCTTCTTCCCTCCCTCACATTTCCTTACCTCTCAGTTTGCCTCAAATAATATTTCTAACACTACAACGAAAATGAGAAAAAACCAGAATAAGGTTAAGAGTACTTTTCATTTTCTTTTATCTTTTGGAAGTGCAATAGCCATCTTTGCTTTGGAAGAAGTTCCAGATGGAAAATTAAAAGCTGCTTTAGAATGCCAAGTTTGCCTTATTTAAGATGAAGACATGGACATTTTTACATCAGTGAGACTGAAGAAAAAGTCCATGATGCCATGAGAGGCCAGATGACTAATTTGAATCCTCCTCTTGCTAGTTATTGTTTAACATATAGGGATCAAACTTATTCTTGTTTTATGTTGTATTAATTAAGAAAAATAATTTACATTAAATGTAATAGTCGTTAACCCAAAATAATCTTTCAATGTGAATTATAAACTATATTCTGTGTTTCGTTTACCTCAGATTTGGTCAATGTCTCAATTAAATACTTTTGTTAAATTTGCATACTGCTGTATTTAGTGTTCTGATGATGCATTTTCAAGCCTACTATTTGCTGGCTTCTCTTCTACGTTCTATCTAAATTCTTGTCTGCCTAATACTCACTGGATGGACACCAACTGCTCCATTGGAGTGGGGTTTGTAGCTTAGCAAGTATTTTAGAAAATGTGTTAATTTGGAGAACATTCTCTGCTTGGGAGATTGTGCAAAGTGGACTTTGGATCCAGCAGACTGTAAAGGCTGGGGAGGAACTGTTACAGTCTGTCGTGCTAATCCGTTTTACAGGGTCAATAATGTTTCCTTACATCTATTGTGTCAGTCCAGCTGCCTTACATTCGTAGTAAGTTTATGAGATTTAAGTAAGTCTTCATGAGATTTAAGTGAAAAAAAAAATAATAAAATAAAAAAGGATGTGCAATTTACTCCAAAATTCAAGGAAATAATGTAGTCGTATCGCGGTCCCCTTGCATTCCCACCTTCAAGAATCCCAAATATGTTAGTTCATGTAATGGATCATTGGTATGTATGTCATTGTATTCAGGTCACAAATCAAACCAACTGTGTTGGAAAGGAATGCAAACATCACTCAAGTGAAGAATAATATTTCATACTAAACAAAGGAGGATGGGAATAGAAGTTTATCCTATCTGAAAATGGTTCTGTTTCTGCATACCAATGCCTTCTATCAGCAGAAACACCTGCAGCCACCATAAGGTCCACCTTTCAAAGGGAACATTTTCATCTTTTCCCTTTTTCTTTAATATAAAGGACCAAAATAAGTATACTGATGTGCAATTAATTGTAAAGGCTCACTGCTGAAAAGATTTACTTGTTTTTTAGTGTAATCATCTGTTGGGCATTTGCTATAAATCATGGGTGTCTGCTCTTGTCTCCACTAATTAGTACACTAACTTATTATTAAGTCCCTTAAACATTATACGAGATCTGGGCTGTGCACAGAATTACTGAGGGAAGGAGAACACTTGAAGTTTTATTGCACAGCTACAACATGTACAGTAAATGTCTGGGTGGTGGACAGTTGTAATGCACAAGAGAAGATGGAATATATATCCTTTAGTAACTGCTCTACCCATCCATAATTATAAAAGCCCTTTATTTTGCAGCCTTCAGTGTGCCAGTTCAGTCACTCAGACACCAAATAAAGGTCTCAAGCACAATAATTCAAAGCAACTGGTACAGTAATATGTGAAGTTTTAAACAACAGTAGACAAGTTGATTAGAGCCTTTGGAGATGCATGCCCTGAATAAAGGTTAACCTTTGTGAACTTTGAATACAAAGCTTTCAGATGAATTTTATATGAAATCTGGTGACAAAGAAAAGCACTATTCAGCAAGGGCTGATTAATTGAGTTACACTTCATTGTAAACCCCTGACAATGATGGAAAATAAATTTAGCAATGCGCTTTGTAGCCGTACAAGTTGACGGGATCTCACTAAAAAGCAAGTATCAGACCACATAAAGGCCCTGCTGAATACCTCTGAAGATAGTCTGGTGAGTGAAATGTAAAGCCAGGATTTACAAATATTACATAAGTGAACACTGTTACTGCACTCAGGCTGAAAAATCCTGTTCAAATCCAATAAGTGGTTTAAGATGTGCAAATAGAGGTTTCTGCAGGGAGTCAGGCATTAGAAGCCACCTGGAGCATGTGGTAAAGATTGTATCCATCAATACAGCAGCTGGGCTGAAATTATAAAGAGAGCTGCTTTCCATCACGCTTGTTTTAATGCATACATTTCTCCTGTCACTAGCACCCCAGGAAAACTACTAACTACAAAAAGGAATGGTACCCATTACCTGATATTCATACTTGTGACAACAGAGACAACAATCACAACACAACAGTAAGCAAAAAAAACTGATATCCAAATTATTTTTAAGTTGTTGCAGTGGAAAGATCTTGAGAACCAGTTGGTAATATTTTAATAACACTGTAGGCTAGAGAAATGAAGCAGGCATCTGGCATTCAATCCAAAGTTTCCTTCTGCTCCACACATTCCATCAAATCATGCACCAAAGCAGTTTAAACAAAGCAAGATCAGTAAAAAACTGTTCCAAGAGGGGGAACCCTACGTAATGTTCAGCAGCACGCCAGCACCAAGGAAAACATGACAGTGGTTTTCATTGTGATTGTTTAAAAATACCATGGATTTACCATAAATCTGTTCCCTGTGCATAAAGAGTGCTTTTTAACCTTGCGTTAGTGTGGGACAGACTGCAGAGGCAGGTAAAGCAGGCAGCGGCTTGCCCAAGATAACAGCTCAGGGCAGCAAAAAAACCATCTGCAGTTTCCTTCCCGAAGTGGTAAGAGAGAAATGTGTGCCTCAAATTACAGAAAGCTACCCTGAAAACAGTGTACGAATGCCACTCAGAAACAGGAAAAGAAACCGTTAAATTACTTGTTGTAAAGCGATGTTAAAAAATAATAATAAAAACCAAGCGAGCCATATTGCATGTGTAGGGACAGACTGTGCCACTAAGTCAGAGGCCCAAGCCGTGGGTGGTGTGGAGTAGCATTGTTCCCCAGCAATTAAAATGAACATGCTCGCCACACAAAACTGCAATGTGTTCCTTCCTTCGCGAGTTGTGCCCTCCTTCTGCCTGTGCTTCTGCTCCCTGACATGAGCAGCCGTCACAGCAAGCAGCAGTGCTCGCTGGTGTTTCGGGGGATTTGGGGGATTGCAAGCGTCATCGACATCTCTTTGCAAAGAAGGAATATGAACTGGGTTGCCTGAGTGCTTTCTGACCCTTTTCTTGTGCATCAGTGAAAGCACCAGGAGCTCCCAGTCCTGTATTCAGGTTATTACCTCATTCCACATGGATTTTGAGGGAATACATTAATGCTGATGTTGGGTGCTCAGCAAGAGGCAGGCTGTGCAGCCAGATGAATGAGATGTAGGGCTGTGTAGTGGTTTCTATACAGACCTGATGCATGGGGTCAGGCAGCGGGGCATCAGCCCTCCATCCCAGGTCTCACACAGGTGAGCAGAACGTGCCTAGAGAGAGACACCATACCGACGCCTTACCTTTTTTCTTGCCTCAATTCTGAATATTTATGTTTTTCTTTAATTGCCTATGAAGAGAACAGCCAGTCTGCATTCAAACCTCACCAGTGTAGCTTTCCTATCAATTAATACTTTGTTGCGTATGAGGACAGCTGATAACAGCCCAAATTATTTCACTATTTACTTCGCTGTGCAGCTTATTTCCTCAGTAGCCAGCCTGATTTAAATGTGTTAATGAGGGTGCCCCAACCTTGCCCTGAGTGATTAATGGACCAAACCAGTAGAGATGTTTTAGCTGTTCTCCAACGTACCTGAGCTAGCAAGGACGATAGGGATCTCAGGCGGTAAGTAGCTACGTGGGTAATCCCCGGCCGCATCCTGCGTGCACAGATACGATTAACCTCCCCTGGGCTCCCTCCAAGCCCAACACCTTTGTTCAATGGCTCTCACTTACCACAACTTCAGTGGCACAGTTTTCAGTCCCCCGTTATTTTCTAGGACTGCTTTCTGAAGTATTGGCAGAAGAGGGGAGGGAAGAGGTTTTGGGTTTTCTTTTTTTTTTTTTTTTTTGGGGGGCGGGGAGGGATTGTGTTTGGTTCATTTTGTTGTTTTTGGTTTTTTTTCTGTGACCTTGCCTCCAGTCCGTAGATCCTTTCACTCAACAGAAATCTGTATCTCTTTCTGCTGCCATGGTGATTCAATGAGATTGAGATTATTTTGCTAAACCTGCCTCTCCCAAGAGATGACGGTTTGATTCTCAGCGTTCTTAGATAGGTCAAGAATCACATTAGCTCAGGTCAAAAACGCTCACAGTACAAGGAGGTGAGTTCCAAGATCTTGGCAGAGCAGCAGAAAGGGCTCACTCTTGGTTCTTGTGATAGATGTTACGGTGCTTCCAAATAAAAGCAGTTTTGCTGAAAGAAAACTTGCAGCAATACCGCTGCAGTTAGAGACAAACCAGAAGTGGTGCAAACAGTCCACCCATGGAGGAGGATTAGGAAGAATATGATATGATAGCATCAGGCATAATAAAAGAAGAGATGACAGGTGAAGGATATGCTTATTTTGCATCTTTGAAATAATTTAATTTGTGACAAATCATTGTACGATAGCTACTCAGTGGCCCAAAGGCAGAAGCACATTTACGCTTTGCACACCTGCGGCTTGTGTTGCACAAACAGCAGCATAAAAGGCCACAGTTCTTGGTTTGCATGTGCACACAATTAGATCCATTCACAAATCCACTATTATTTATGTATATACCAGTCAGCTATACAATGCAGCAGCACATGGCTCTTTCTGAGCATGCAGTCTGAAAGTCTTAACCTTCTTATCTTGAAACAGAACTGGGTAAAAAGCAGAATTTTTAACCACATGGCAAAGAGGATTCTACAATAAGTGTTCTATTTTGAAATGTAAATTATTAGAGAGCTACCATAAATTGAATCGTCTTCCTAAACATGATTAAAGGGGACTTTGTTATAGTTATGTCGTAGTTATGTCTAATACTGGAAGTAGTCTACATATATTTTCAAGATGATGACTTATTTCTTTTTAGGAAAGAGATGCTAAGTGGAAGATTCCACAGAACTGATGCTTGTGAATCTTTGTCTCTCACCATCAAAAGTTCAGTAAAAAATATTTTGCCCATATCTATCTTGAAATGCTCTCAATACCCAAACTTCATGTTGTGGCTTATTTATGTTTTAATATCTTACACATCAAGTTTTATCTAAAAACTTCAAAGCACTTTGCAAGCAATAGATAATGTTACAGTCTAGTGGTAATTATTATCATATCAATTTTATGGAGAGTTGGAAGAAGGTCATTTCAACCGATTTCTAAACCTCTCCTCAATCTCACTCTGAACATTTAATGTCTTGGCTCATTCCAAGCAAATTTGGGTGGTTGTATTCATGGTAGTGGTTTTCCACAGCTTTAACATTATCTTCAAATTCTGCTGCCCGTCCAGTATAAATCCAGGACACTCTTGCCACGACGAGGGGCACTGTGCAGGATATATAGAAAAGCATTCACCTGGTCAGCTGCTCAGCTTTACCTACATTGTCATACTTGCAGGCCACTGTGAAAAGAACATTTTGGTGTTTCAGTTTGCTACAATAGTTAGTATACTGCCTTGGACTGCTTACAAGCTTTTTCCTCTGTGACCACAAACTTTAACTTTTTCTGTGTAAGTGCAGAATATTTCAAGGAATTTTATTTCTTAATATTTGTGTCATGCCCTGACTTGTTCCACATGACTTCTTTCTTCATGTGTTATTTTCAGCTGGCAGCCTTGTAAATGCAGACTTGCCAGTAAGTGGAGTTCAAGTTCAATCTCAGAAAAGCACGGCTTTTAAAAAATAAATATGTTGTCTAAATATTCATTTCAACAAGAAAACATTCTCAGATGAAGCAATGTCAGAGCTTTTGATTTCTGTGATTTAGAAGAGGCAGGGGGAGGAAAAAAATTGGTCGAATTCTTTCCATGGAAATTTGCAATTTTGTTAAAACAGTTAAAGTCATTAATTTGTGAGTCATTCAGAGCTGCAAACCAGATTTACCTATATATGACAATACATCTCTGAACTCTCAAAGGTAATAGGGCTATGAATTGTTTGTCTTGGAAAGACCTTTTTTTGTCATAATTTTTACTATGTACATATATTTTTACAGGAAATTTTGTCTGTTTCTGCTATTCTCAAGGAAAGCTAACAGGGAAAAACTGACGCTGCTGTCTAGCCCTGGGAAAGTTATTAAAGGATTAGATTCCCTTGTCTAGGAGCATGGACCAGCTTTCACTCTGCAGCCAGGACTGGGGTGGTGTGTCCTGCTGCAGAGAGGGAACACCATGGGTCCATTCTCCTGTAAATCTGCTGCTGCCCAGCACTAACTATGGTTGATATCTACTGTGACACAACTTGACAAGGGGAAAACCACAAATGCATTTCACAGTGGAAAAGACAATTCAGAGGTCCATAAAAAGTGCTTGATGGCTCCAGCTTATGCACAGGGAGGACCCTAGGCAATCAGGTCCAGACATTAGTGTTTAGTTCCCAGTCCCGGAGTCCAGAAAAGCTGCCAAGATGGGGCTAAAACATGAAAAGGTAAAACTTTAGACTAAAGATGGAGATTTGTGGCTAGAATTTTTACTGTACCTAAAAGTCAGCTTTAATCATGCAAATTATAGTAATTTTAAATACCAAACTATGTGGGGAAGAGATTGTCAGAGAGAATCTGTATTTTCTGGTATATGAGTAGCCCTTTGGATGAAAACTGAATGCAGCT
This sequence comes from Pterocles gutturalis, assembly GCF_000699245.1. Taxonomy (NCBI): domain Eukaryota; kingdom Metazoa; phylum Chordata; class Aves; order Pterocliformes; family Pteroclidae; genus Pterocles; species Pterocles gutturalis. Next base: position 3,237 of record NW_010130603.1, on the reverse strand, counting down.
AACCATTTCCTTTCCTCATCCACTTCACACTGTTCCTTTTTCTCCCTCACTTGTGTAAGTGCCTAGATTAGGGTACATGTGAGCTTGGCCAGAAATAAATCTTTTCTATGCACTTCTTGTCACCTTCTCCTTGTATCCCCACTTTAGGAAGCCATTTTGAGGGGAAGGGAATGAAAGAAAAAAGACTTCCTAAATCTGTAGACTTCCCTCTTCTTAGAAAAACTCTCTTCTCCTGTCTTGCTGGAATGGGATTGACCTGAATTTTTATTATTTTTTGGTAAAAAGTTGAAGCTGGATAAGAACAGACTTCTCTGTTATAGGGGAATTTGTATAAAATTTGCTGTGCCTGGACCAGTTCCAAAGCTGTTATCTCTGTATTAATGGTCCCACCTGAGCTGAACACAGTGCTTATAATTCCAGTAACACAGGAGCTGAATCAGCGTGAACTGTAGCATCAGTAGTCAACAATCACCACGTATGCAAGTAGCAATAGGCACCTTAACATTTGTACCTTTGCCTTTTTATGTAGGTGCTCTTCGAGAACGTGAGTCATCAGCTTGATGTACTTTTCAAATCAGAAGGCACTTCATAACCAGCGGTCTGATTCTGCTCAAAGGGAAAAAATTGTGAGCCTTCTTACTGACTTCAGTAACAGCTGGATTTTGATTTTTTTTTTCGTTTTTTATTTTTCAACTAATTTCAGTGTGAGCATAAGCCAATGTGGATATGTGCCTTCTAAAATCTGTAGTTTATAGAAGGATGGATATTTTATGTGTCAGGGATTCTGGGATTTTTTTGCCAACTGTGCACGCTAACATCCACTAAAAAGCCCAAATTCAGTTTGGACACTGATGTTGAAAGTCAACAGACATATATTAATGGTGCTTAGATTGACAGAATTGTGATTTTTCAAAACTGCTATTTTTTTTTACTCTGTGAATACGTTACCATGCCAGAAAGAGACACTAAGAGTGGACTTTCCTTGAGAATCACTCTAACATTAAAAAGTCACAGTTTGTTGGATCATGCTTTGTCTGCTGCTGGATTTAACACAAGTTTTTATGTATTGAATTGACTAGAAACGTAATCCCGCCTGCTTTTAAATGTGCGTTTCAACTGAACAAATATCCTCTCAGCATCTCAAAGCTCAAGATATATAAAAACTATGTGGATGCTTTGTTAGTACAAACTTTCCCTTCTCCCTAGTCTCCCTAATCGTTCATAAATAATACAGACCATAGTACATTCTGATTTTTCCACCAATATCTCTTTTTTTGCATTTTTTTATATTTAGCATTCACAGGGAATTGGTAGAAGTTAAAACTGAAATAAATAATAAAATACCTTTAATAAGGACAACATTTTTTTAGGAAAAAAATAGAACTAGGACTGACTAATTTCAATTAAGGTTTCATATTTGATCCATACGCTTTGGTTCTATATTAAAGTGACAGCTTAATTGGCGGTTGTGGCTGGATCTAATTAAATCTAATAGGGACGATGAGCCTTTTTAGGTTGGCACGTAGATACCGGCAAGTTACATGGGGATGTTACTGTATTATGTATTAGCTATCTTGAAGCAGAGGAAATATAAACATGTCTTTACTGTGCATCTGGTACTAACATAGGAAAACAATATCCTAAAATATGAAAAACATGGAGAAGAAATTAAAGCCCTTCATTATATTTATAAATTACATTTTAGTAGCATAAATATCAGCTTCTGATTTTCAAACAGGACTTGGCCAATTTTAAGTATTTTGAATAAAAAGTAGTCCAAACAGATGAGAAAGATGCACTTAAAATTCTTTAATTAGAGCAATGTTTTGCCTCCATCAGGGAAGATTCTGACAGAGTTACTCCTGGAAGCCCCTGAAATAGCACATTTTCTGTCTGTAGCACTGAACCCATTGAGGTTATCCATGTATTTACATTGGTTTTCTGTTTGCTTGTTTATCTGGGAAAAATGCAGACCTTATTCACTGATGATAAGTACTGCAAAGTGCTTGTTGCTGTCTATTGCTGAATTTGCTTCTTCCTCCATCTAATCTGATCCTTTTGTTCACTTGTGTGTTGAGGGTGTATAAATATCTCAAGGAGGACAAAGTCAGATGAAAAAATAAGGGATATGTTCTGAGAAAGCAAGACTACTACGTTAAAAGACACAAACTGAGAATCAGGGAAAAACTTTATAATTTCAAATTAGCCCAAAGCAAGAGTAAGTTATGCCAAATTTAATGTGGGGTCAGTCCTTACCATTCTCATTTTCTGTTGTTCAGTACTTATTTTTAATAGCAGTGTAATTTATCTCCTTCCTTGTAAAAATCAATTGATAAACAAAGTGAATGTGTGTGCATATATTTGTGGGTATGTGTGTGCATATCAATGCACCAATATCTACATAGCTATGCTATGCAGATTCTATTCTCATCTCTACAACACCTCCCCAGGTGATTCTGAAGAAGATATGCTAAGCAAAGCTTCTGCACTAATTCACCTTTTAAGGGTTTTGGTCTGAGGCAGTTTTTTCATGCATGCTCAGAACTCATCACTCCAACTGACATCAATAATGGTTCTGTTTTGAATGTCCAAAGAGCAAGTTAATGCTAACTAATCAAAAAAAGGGGTCTTGGAGGTCTCAGACTGGGTACCTGGCACCAGTAGACATTGTACTACTGTTGGATTACAATCTATGCCACATGTCCCCAGCTGAAACATAAAGAGTAGCTGCTCCGTCATTTCACAAGGTTGTTATGAAGATGGGTGTGATTAAACAAGTTTTGGATAACATTGTGATAAGCCCTGGAGAAACGTTAATCACTCTGGTTTTAGAAGGTTGCTGGAATAGTATGCATCAGGGGGCTGCAAATGGGACAGGAGAAAGAAGAATGGATCGTTGTTCATCAGCCGAGTAACTGCGGTCTGCTTTGTGCCCCAAGTGAAATCAGGATACCGTGCACAAATGGCTTGTGATGAGGTTGTCAGGGACAGTATTACTAAATTTACTTACAGAAAATTGCATTTTCTAACTTTTAAGTGCTTGACTTTCTAACAAAAATTATGGTCTTCAACTGTTTTTTAAAATACTTTACTTGTATTAGAGACAGGCAATTGAATTGCAATTCCACTTTTGCAGCTTTGTGATTTGCGTGTGAGTCATTAAACGTGGTGCTGTGGTTTTGTGTGGTGGGCTTTGTCTGGTAGCAGGGAAGGGGCTACAGAGATGGCCCCTGTGAG